>NW_026725927.1:0-50113 GCF_029784015.1 Lycium ferocissimum
ATACTTTTTTTTAAAGTTTCCCGGGGATAAAAAGTTTTTAAAATGTTAGCCTTTATAACATGGGTTTGGTTGCTTCCGGGGCCGGGGGGGGGGCCCCCAAAAAATTTTTTAAAGGGGGGAAAAGAATTTTTTCCCAAAAGGATCAAAGCAAGAATTTTAAGGAAAAAAGGGAAACTTTGGCAAAAAAAATTTTCCCCCTTGAAGTAAAGTCAAATTATTTTTAAAAATTCTTTTTTTCCCCTTTTTTAAAAGCCCGAAATTTTTATCCCCCAATGGTTTTGGGGTGGGGAAAACTAAAAATATAATTCAGAATAAGAAAATAAAAAAAAAAATTTTGGGAAGAAAAAAGAAAAAGAAAAAGATTTTTTCCCCCCCCGGGAAAAAGACCCCCAAGGAGGGTTTCTTTTTAAAGGTTTGGGGCTATTTTTTTGTAGGGTTGTTCCCCGGGGGGGGTTTTTAAGGGGGATAAATTTAAATTTTAAAACCCCTTTTAAAAAATTAAACTTCAAAATGTTCAAAAAGGAAAACCCTGGGAATTTCCGTTTCTTTGATTAACTTGCAAAAAGGTGTAAGAAAAAAAAAGGAAAGGGTACTTTATTAAAAATTAAGTTCCAAAAACTTTTATAAAAAATTTTCCCCGGGGGGGGTTAATTATGTTAAATTTTTTTAATTTTCGAAAAAGTTTTTGGGGGTTTGGGGTTAAAGGGTTTCGAGGTAAATAGGGTTTCGTTAGATTCCAAAGGTTTGGTCAAACAATCTGGAACACTTTTGGGGGTTTCGCCCTTTTAATTTGTTTCTTTATGTCCATTAAAGTCACGAAGGGCCCGGTTTTGGACTTATGGTCCTTAAAAAGGGTTGTCCAAAATAGCGGGTATTTTTGTAATAAAATTTAAAAATTTTTTTTCCCCCAGTTTCCCGGTTTTTTTAAAAATTCCCCAACAAAACGGTAAATCGGTGAAACACCAAGAATTATTAGAATCAAGTGCAAGGATTCTCTCTAGGGCTTGTGGAAATTAAGAATCTCTTTGGTGTTGAAGTCGGGTTTTTCTCCAAGTGAAGTATTTTCATCCAAAGCCCATTACTACATAATCAAAGGTGAGTTTTGTGTTCATTTCATGTTATGAAGAGTATTGAATGATTGAAAGACTTGGATTATGGAAGAAAGTAGAGTACGAAGTTTCAATGTTAAAAAAGTGAAAATCTTGGATGGTAACTTGACTTGAATCATAGTTCTTGACATACCCTGAGTGTAATCTTGTTGTGAATGATGCAAGTGACGTTAAAGAAGTACTATATGAGAATGAATATAGTGTTATGTTATAGTTATGGTTATGGATGGCATTGGAAGGGCATTTTAAGAATTGAATAATGTTTAAATTGAAGAATGTTTTTTGATTACGATGTCGTGGGTGTTGTTAATGATGTTTGGGAGTTGTTTATTAAATGGAGAAAATTGTAGAAACAAAGGAAATGTTGCCCAGTTTCTGTTATCTCTTAGTCGTTCTAGTTTAGACTTAAGTATGTATTCAATTACCTAATCTTAGTACGAATCATCTTGAAGGTAAAATCGTAAGCTTGGACGGAGGGCGTTAATTGTAAAGAGATGTAAAGGTATGTAAGGCCAGCCCCTTCTTTTCTAAGGCATGATTCCTATAACATGATTTCCTCTATCTTTCCATGACTTTCTTACATTCCCAAAAAATTACAAGTCTATGATTGCGAAGAGCTTCTTATGAGATAAAGATGAGATATGTTCCATGATAATGATAATGGTGAATCTATGTCCAGAGATTTTGAAGCTTATGATATGATGCTATTCACTGTTGATAGTCTCACCTTATAATGCTAGTTCCTTCAAGGTGAGACATGATGATCATGATGTTCCATAATGTAATCGGAGGTTGCTGACCTTACGTCACTCCGATAGAGTTACAGCTTTTACTTGAGTTCTTATGCATGCTTCATGTTAAATTATATAATGATGATTACACCGTGCCTAGATGGCCGAGCAGCACTGCTAAGGCGGGCGGCTTACTACATCGTGTCTATATGGCATGGGTAGCACCACCAGTGGGCGGCGTGAGATGACTATCCCGGACACAAGCTAGTGATGATATATGACTCGGACAGCTTACCTATATGTATGTGTATGGTACGTTTTAAAAAGAGGTAAAAGTGAGCATGCATGATTCTGCCTTAAGAGGCAAGCGATTCATTATCCTTTTCTTCTATGCTTTCTACATTTCCTTATTATGTTACCACATATGCCTTACATACTTAATACATTGTTCGTACTGACGTCCTTTTCTTTTATGGACGTCGTATTCATGCCCACAGGTAGATAGGGAGACAGTACGGATCCGTAGGCGCCTTATCGCCACTATACGAGATACCATTACTTCGAGTTACCGTTTATTGGTATATTCTTTTATGTACATATTGAGAGCACGGTGGTCCTCGTCTCGTCCTTATGTTCGCACTCAGGTTAGAGGCTCGTAGATACATATGCGCGGGTAGTAGATGTTACGTGGTCTTATCGTTGTATATTTCGTATATCATTTTTGTAGCGCAGGCCTATGCCTATTAATATGTATAATTTGGGAGGTGTTGGTGATCATTTCATAGTAAGTTTACTTTGAGAATTATGTTTGTTTGAGATGAGTATGATAGCTAAAAGGATATGCGGTGCTCGGTAGTCAGCTCCGGGTACCCGTCATGGCCCCTAGTTGGGTCGTGACAGTAATGTCTAGAATATAAAAGTCTCAAATACTAAACACATCTGTCTGAATGGAAGAAAATAAAAATAGGGACAAAGGAATCTCTGGGCAGCGACTTGTCAGATGCTCACCCTTGATACTAGCAAGCCAGGCCTCGGAAATCAGTCTCGGAAGTAGAAGCGAAACCTGTCTCAAACTCTACACCCCGAAAAGGAGTGTAGCAAGGTAGCATCAGTACAAACAACACGTACTAAGTAGGCATCATAGGCCGACAACAGTTAGTTAACATATATAAAGAAAGAGACTAAAGAATAGACATGCTCACAATCAGGTATACACACCACATAGTCCAAAAATAACAACTCAAGTACATAAGGATCAATAACCGAATAATAGCCTATGGTGAAACACCTAAACACAAGTCTTGCCAAGTTTTTTCACGATTCCACGGAATAACTATAAATACTAGCACAACCAACAATGTCACTCCGGATCCTCAAGTCTAAACCTAGGAGAAAGTCTCTACTCCTCAAATCCGATCAATTTTCAAATATTTATTAATCAGGCACATGGAAATCTCATATCAGTAACCAACCAGGAAATCAATAATCATGAGCATCATATGGTACAATAAATAACCACTACCAGAAATCAGACATATGAGTGAATGACATATGAATGAAATGCAATGCAATGATACACACACGCTTTGGGTAGACGATGTCTACGCTCTGACAGTCATGACCCATGAGGGACCGGCAAAGTCCATGTACCTGCTGCGGCGCACAGCCCGATCCAAGTCAGTGTTGCGGAACGTGCAACCCGATTCCAGTCAGTGTTGCGGTACGTGAAACCCGATGTGTGTGTGTGTGTGTGTGTGTGTGTGTGTGTGTATGTGTGTGTGTGTGTTCTGGCACACAATCCGATCCAAATATATGAGCATGAATGCATGCATGATATCAATGCCAACAAGAGTATATCAATGACAACCGTGCCACACCTGGACATATATCCCAATTTCAATTCCTCCTTTTCATAAGTCAATAACTAATAACTGAGAGATACGGGTTCAAAATCATGAATAAGTCACTAAGTATTCATATCAGGGTATCATGAAAGATGAGATTGAGTACACTGCATGATATCAATAAAGGAAGACAACATATCTAATCAATTATGCCACACATGGACATATCTCTCGATATCAATAACAAGTCAAGTTCTTCTCTCTGTCTAAGATAATACCAATAAGTGAGGGATAGCCATATCTCAAACATGATAAGACGACTAAGCATCTAATCCCAATATATGTATAAATGAGTGTATGCATGATAACAACGCCAACAAGAATATAAGAATCAATCGTGCCACTCATGGACACATCTCAATCACAATATCAATATCATAACTTTACTTTCCCTTTCTACAATCTCAACGATGATAAATACGCTCTCTAAATCATAAGACAATCACTAAGCATCAACTCTAGAATCAATCACAAGGTAAGCCGTAACCTACCTGGAGTGCCGAACAGGAGCCACAAACAACTACACCTTTGCCTTGCCTTTTCGTAGCGTCTCCAAATACTCAAAGTCTAATCATATTCAAGTTCTACATTAGAAATCAAGAAGAACAATGCCCATAATGCTATACTTCTAATTTAGGTCAATTCCAACCTATGAAAATTGGGGAAAACAGGCCCACAGGGATAAAAATGGAAAATTCTAAGGTGGAACATGCAATTCAGGTCTAGGTGATCGAAACCCACTAATCAATTTCTTGATTAACTCAAGATTAGGCTAAATTCGAATTTATAGTGAAACCCCCAATTTTGGATATAAATCCTAACTTTCCAATTCATAAATTAACCTCTAATAATGGAAGATATAGGCTCAAGTACAATGAATACATCAGATTCTAGGGTTATATTAACCAATTTCTTCAATAATATCTATATAGGAAGTCTAAAATTCATTTTAGGACTTTCTCATAAAACTGAACCTTCCCTCTTTTCTAACATGGATTAATGTTTAGGAAAGGAAAGAAATGAAATCTAAGGCCAAGGAACTTACCTCTATGAAGAATCTGATCAAATGCTCTCAAAATTGCCCCAAAATGCTTAAGAAATGATGTAATGAAGTGATATGGTTTAGGGGTTTTATCTTAAGAAGGAAGATAGATATTTGCCCGTCAACTACTGTGGTGGTCATAGGACTGGCTACAACGCACACGCTATGGCGGACAGTTGGCCCGCTATGGCGACCATCACCTAAAATCATAAGGCCGCTATAGCGGCACGCGTGACCCCTATCGCTAGCCAGCCATGGTGGTTGGCTTACCGCTATGGCGGCTAGTCACCAAAACACCCAATCCGCTATAGCCGTTGGTCCCTTTACTATGGCGGGACCGCCACGGCGGTTTTGGTGTTGCTACGGCAGGTACGCCAGATACCAGATATTTTTGGTTTCTGACCAATCTCAATCCGAAATTCGACTATCACCCGAGGCCTTACAGATAAAAACCAATCATGCCAACACACATAAAACACGCTACGAACTCACCCGTGGCCACGAATTTCCCAACGAGGTCTATTTGACCAAGTCAACCCCCAATGTCCTAAAGCCAACTTTTCAACCCAAGTCCCAAAACGCAACCAAGTGCATTGGATACCGAACCGAACCTGCCACCAAGTTATAAATGACTATACGGACCTCGCGAAATCGACGGAATTCTCAAAAATATCTGTTTACCCAAAAGTCAACTTTGAGTCAACAATTTTCACTTAAAGCTCAGTTTTTCAAAAGCCATACTAAAACTCACTCGATGACCTTGGGAACTGTGCCACCTGTCCCCGCGGGTCAAAATGGTACTAATAGGGCTCTGGAATGGGTTTACGGGGGTAAAATAGTCAAAAGTGCAATAACAACCGAATGGGTCGTTACAATAAATGACTCTCTAAACCTCATGAAATTGACGAAATTCATAAAAAGGTTCTTTTACCTAAAAGTCAACTACAGGATTTTTACTTTAAGCCTCTAATTTCCTCGATTTTGACTAAGACTTTCCCAACTACCTCGAGAACCATTCCACCTATCTTCACAAGTCAAATACTCTATAACAAAGCTAGTGGAAAGGTCAACAGAGGTAAAAAAAAATGTCAAAACTCCTAAACAACCATATGGGTCGTTACAGTATTGTAGAGTTACCGAGCGTTATTGTAGTTTGCAAGTGGACTTGACCATGTTTTATTGATGGTAGCTATTCGAACAATTCTAATGGTTTACACCAGTACTTGGTGATGTATTGAGGAGGTACAAATGATTATGAGAAGTCTCTAGGATGATCAGTTGATTTTCTATGGATTTGGCATGACAATGTAATCATTAGGGTGATGTGCATAATATGTTTTTTGAATATTTAAGAGGAATTGGATGATATTTTATACTCAGTAGCTACAGCTCGATGAAACGAAATTAACGAAAATGCTTAGAATTGGCTCAAAACAAGAGCATATTCTTTTCTGGTCAAAAGGAGTCATGGTTTAGACTTGTAGTGTGTGAAATCATGTTTTATACAGATTCTTGATACTAAATATGACTTTGAAGGTGAGGAAGAAAGATAATTAGAATCAATGTATTCCACCCGTACAAGTTTGGCAATGAATTGCGACTACAACTAAAGGATTGTGGTGTCTATGAGGGAATTTGAGGAATAAATTAATTGTGTTTAGAGGTGTGTTTTAATCATATCAGGTAATTCAAGAAGTGTCAGTTCAAATATATGAGAATCAGATGTGGAAAAAGTTTTGGGTATGGAAAAAATGGAGAGTTAGATTATTGAGCTAAGCTAAAGGGATATTTGATCAATAAGATGAAAAAGCAGCGCTAATGGTGTGATTCTTGTCTGTAGAGGCTTTCATGAGGTTTATGACAGAGATTCTTTGGCTACTCAACAGTTTTGGTATTTTTATTTACCATTCGGGGACGAACGTGTGTTTAAGCGGTAGATGATGTAATGACCCGCTTAATCATTTTGAGCTTCTGGACTTGTTATCTCCAAAATAACCTTCATGAAGTTTCATCGTGGTATTCATGACTTGCGGGGATGGATGGCAAGATTTTCGAGGTAATTGGGTGAGATTCAGATCAGTTTTAGCAAAATTGGAAGTTCTTAAGTTAACGAAATGAAGAAGTTTGACCCAAGTCAACATCAGGATTAAATGCATCTTTTTCAAAGTTTCATCGATTCCATTAGGTTCGGAATGTGATTTATGACTTATTCAAGCCGTTGGTTTGGGTCCCGAGGTGTTCGGGTGTGATTTGGGTCATTGGTTGAGAAACTAGTTAACTTAAGGATTTGGAGTTGACCACGCACGGCCAACATCGGGTCAAGATGACCGCTTTTCAATATTTTGAGTGCGTGAGCTGGTTCGTAGCATGTTTTATGATTAAAATGCGTATATGATTTTTGTTCGGGAGGTTTCGAATGAGTTTCGGGGCTAAAACCAAGTTTTTCAACAGCTAGTTTTCTGTGTGAAATTTGGGGGGTCGCGATCGCGATGATGAAATTTCTCCTGGATTGTGTTTAAAAATGTAGATCGGGATTATTTGGTATTTTGAGCATATTGTGAGTTCTAGAGCTCGGTTTGAGGTAGCTCGGTTTGAGGTGATTTCAGTAGATATGTTATAGTGTTCAAAAGGGAGTAAGAATCTCACCTTTATTTTGGTGTTTCTGCATAATTATTTTCGCTGGTTATCATTTTTATCCATCTTAGGGTTGTAGAAATTGGGATTTTTGAGCCCTGAAGTTGGAAAATGTTAAATCGTTAATGTGAGGGGAAATTCATGGATTAAATTGGTTGATTTTATGGATTTAGAACCTATGGTCTATGACAACTAATTTTGCAAATTATTATTTTGACTTTCGGGGCTCGAGTTTGACTTTTTAGGTTCATTTTGGGTTCTGAATTAAAGTATAGAATATGGGCATCGTTGGACTCGTCTAACCTCGTAGAATAAATTTTGACTCAATTGAACTTGTTTGGTGAATTTGGACATGGTAGAGCTTTCGAAACGCTTAATATTCGTTCAGATCGAGATAGGGATCGTTCAAAAACATTGACGAAGAGCAAGTCCGTTCATGAGTTTTGGGACTTCAAATCTAAGGCAAGTTGAGACTAACTAGACCCTTTATTTAGTTTTTGATATGATTAATGGAATTAAGGGGCATAATGAGAAATTTGGGATCTAAGTTTAGTAGGTGACGATCACTTATGCAGGTACTAGTGTATTTGTTTGGGTAATTAATGTAAATGAATGTTCTTGTGACGGGGAATGTATGTTGATCCTTTGGACACTGGAGGTATAAATCTACTGGTTTGTTATGGTTGTTGAATATGTGGGGCTCATGATAGCCATGTTTGACTTATTGTAACGACCCGCTTGATCGTTTTGAACTTTTAGATTTGTTTTCCCCAAAGTACCCTTACCATGGTTTCATCTTAGTATTTATGACTTAATGGGATAAGTGGCACTGTCCTCGAGGTAACCGGGTGAGTTTCGGATCAGTTTTAGCAAAATTAAAAGTTCTTAAGTTCTGAAAATGAAGAAGTTTGACCTAAGTCAACATCGGGGGTAAATGCGTCATTTTCAAGTTTCATCGATTCCATTAGGTCTGGAATGTGATTTTTGATATAGTTAAACTATTGGTTCGAGTCCCGAGGCATTTAGGTATGATTTGGATCGTTGGTTGAAAATCTGGTATTTTGAAGAATTAGAGTTGACCTTGGTCAACAACGGATCAAGATGACATCTTATTGGTGTTTTTGAGTGCGCGAGCATGTTAGTAGCGTGTGGTATGATTGAAATAGTATATGATTTGTGTCCGGGAGGTTTCAGATGAGTTTCGAGTGCCAAAACTGAGATTTTGCAATTGCTAAATTTTCTAGTGCAACAATTCTGAAAATGCCGATTATGTCCCTAAGTTAGTCCTTAAATTTCAGACTTGCTTTAAAACTTCAAAATATCATATCTCTCTCTCATTTTAAGGCCAAATTGGATGATTCAAAAGGCTATCTTGGGTGGAATTCCGCAAGGATTATGTTGAGCTTATCAAAGGTGAGTTTCATGATCATCTAGCATTAGATTTGGGGCCGGACAACTGCTGCATTTTTTTGTTACTTGTTTCGGGACTTTTTCTCACAAGTTTTGGAGTTTGGATTGTGGTGATTTCAGGGCATTTTTCTCGTATTTTCTTGCGGATAAGAATCTAAATCTTATTTCATGGTACTCCATAAATTTCTTACATTATTTAGAGTTGATTTCATGTTTGGGTATTGGTAAATTGGTGGGTTTTACCCTAGGTTGGATTTTTGAGAAAATAAGAAATTAGAGTTCAAGTTGGAGTATTTTTTACTAGGTTTTCTAGATTTAAGTTCTCTGAGTCAAGGACAAACTATATTGAAATGAAACTTCTTAGTTGGTCGCAGGAGTTCGTGGTCACTTTTGTTGGGATTTTAAGGCTCTAAGTTAAAATTACGAATTTCTTCAAATTGGAAATTGAATTGAAGTTTTCTTTGAGTCATTTTATGGATTTATATTCTATAGGTTATGGGTAAATCGATTTTGCAATAAAATTTCATCTTTGATTACCTTTTGGATTCCTTGATGGACTCATTTATACTTGTAGAGTATTAGTTTGACTATATTGAACACGTTGGGTGAATTTGGATGCGGTAGAGCTTCCGGAAGACTTAATCTTTGCTCGGATCAAGATTTGGAGCGTTCGAAGATACGAGTGCCATGATTTGGGAGTTGTATCGTATTTGAGTTATTATTATACGGGGTTCTCATACCTGCGATGTGATGAGTAAAAGCATGTGTATCGTATTTGAGTTATTATGTATGTGGTAAGAATATATGCTATATGTAGACTTGATTGTTGTTATATTTGGCTTCTTAAGAAACCTCGTACACTTGAAATAACATGTTAATGAATTGTCGGTTATTAAGTTCAGTTTGTTGTTGTTGATGTTGAACCTTTGGCATAATAAGTCCAAATTTGAGATGATGAATTTTTTATGTGTTATATCATACACTTGTATATGGTTAGCTCGGTTGCACATCTGCAACGGATTATATATGGTTGGCTCGGGTTGCACACCTGCAATGAGTATATGGGCCTCGCGAGTCCCCCATGGGTCACGAACTCCCAAAGATTCCTAGGAGTGTCGTGTATATACAGGTTTGGAGCATTTGGTTAAGACATGTCATTGTTTTGCCTTTGCATAATATCATCATTCTTCCCTTGATTTAATATATGTGTTGTTGCTCCTAGTTGACTAATTGATTTATTTGTCTTACCTGATTGTTTATTATTCTGATTAATTGCCTAATTAGCCTAAATAAGGAATGAATAGTCCTAACACAGATGACTAAAGGTTTCTCGGATAACGTGAGATGGTAATAAAATAATTGGTATTTTCTTAATTACTTTGTCACTACTTCTTACGTTGTCGATCTATGAGATATCTTTTGGGTACATGTGGTTTCGTGCTCATACTACACTTGCTGCACTTTTTGTGGTGTAGATTCTGTTTTGAATACGAGTAGGTCTCGCAGAGTAGTTTGAGTCTGAGGCTGTTGATTCAGGATATTTAGAGATGAGATTCTTTGATGATCTGCAGCACCAATTCCTTTCTACCTTTATTTATTTTTGTCTCTTTTATATTCTAGATAGTACATTTGATTGATTCACACTTGTGTTAATGTTGTTAGTAGCTCTTGTACACATGACACCAGTCTTGGGTGGTATGTTGAGTTATTTCCACATTTTGACTAAATATATAGACTTGATTATGGATATTTTGTGTATTCACTTAACTTTTTATTTATTTAACTTAAATGAATCGATTGTTAAATTGTTTGGCGTACCTATTGTGTGGTAATAAGTGCAATCATGACTTTAGATATTGGTCGTGACAATTTGGTGTCAAAGCACTAGGTTCACCGGTCTCATGAGTACAAGAGCAATGTCTAGTAGAGTCTTGCGTACCGGTACAAAGAACTCTATACTTATCTTCAAGAGATTATAGGACATTTAGGAAACTTCAATTCTTTCATTCCTTATCGTGCATATATAATTCGATTTAAGGTCTAAATTTCTTTATTTCAATCTCTCACTAATGGTCAGGACACGTTCTCGGGTTCACGCACGAGCGGCTGGATGTGACATTACGCGGTATGGTAAGAGATGTGTCACCGTGATAAGAATGCGAGATAAAGTTTAGATTGCAGCTATGACTTGAAGAATCAATGGAGTTGGGTTGTGATTCAGACCTTTTAGTTCGGTGATATTCCTAGGAAATGGGAATGATGGTATGAAAGACTACATGATCACCATGCCTTCAATGGTTTGTTGCTCGAAAGTTGAAGAAGTGCATTTGTGGTATAGTAGGTGATGGGAAGAGAGTTGGCGATTTGAATTGCTATGATTAGTGAAATAACTAAGTAATAAGCGTTACGGCTTTGAAATATGCGCTCGAGAAGTTTTAACATATAAAGAATGATTTACTAGAGGAATTATTGATGGGTAATGCTTCACATCATTCGGATTTATTACGACAGTCTAACGATGCGGGTGTATCAATGGTAGTCAATGATTCAGTAATGGAAGGGTACATATGTTGGTATCTTAAAGACAAGTTTAAACTTAGAAGGATGAATTGATCATATAAGAGGACAATGACCATGTTAAGATTGTGAATAGAAGTGTAGAATAGACAAAGGCATGAAAGGTGATCCTTAGTGATGAGATTATAAGTGATGGGACATGCTATGAGGTTCGTATGAAAAGTTTTTCTTTCTACCTATGGGGATGAGGTGTACTAATGAGAATTTGAATACTTCAAGTTTGGTGACATGGTGGTTAAAATGGTAAAGTATTCATCTGAAGGGAGCATGGGGTGTGCTAAGTCTGATGTTGCATGGGAGTATAAAGGCTAAGTAGAGTTTCGATAGGATGGCATTGTGGTGATAGAGTAAGGACAAGTGGTTTATGGATTCTCTACAAAAATGGTTGTTGTACTTAGGACAATTGGGGAAAGTTACCCATTGAGATTGAACCATTATAGGAATAAGCAGTTGTGGTCTTTCAGTAAAAGGTGGGTTCGTAGATCCTCTTTATATTTTGAGGTTGGCAATAAGAGGGATCATTTTTGGGCCGAGAGCTTGTTGATTTTGTGATATACGCTGCAATTGTTTGTTGTGCAATAATGATAGGTGATACTAGGTTGACATCTTCCAAGGATTAAGGTGTCATAAGTGGGATGAACTCATTAGGTCATCATGGAACGAGTCTACTCTATTGATGAAGAGAATGTTAAAGGAATATGAATTTGTCTGTATGTTTGATTACGTCGTATGCTACTTGGTGGACAATGATCGACTAATGGAAATGAATTTAGTGATAGACAAGCGTGAAGATTTATTACTTAAGGATTTATCGACAGTTGCACCTAATAGTGGAGAAGGGATGCGGGCATTATACATGCTTAAGACTAGACAAGTTTCTACAATTGTTGGTAATGCAACTCTATGGAGTTGATGAAATGTGAGAGGGGGCATCGCTTGATTTGCTAGAAGCATTCTGGTTTGGAGAAACAAGCCAAGAGGTAGTTCTTTGTGGCCAAGCAATGCTTAAGGACCCTAGAGTGAGGTGTCATCAATAAGGATATTTAACTAATTCAAGTTATGAAGTACCTTTTGGAAATCGAATTAAGGATCAGTAATGCCAGTTAAAACCAATAGAAGTGAATTTACTATGGTGCTTTTGTATATTGGTATTGGGTTGGTGGACTTGTAAGCTAAGATAGAACAAGGATTCTTCAGTTAAGGGATCTTTGGTGAGGATACTGGTATAGAATCGTTTGAGAATGTTAGTAGGATCATGTAAACGGTAAGTAAGGATCGCTCTATTGATGATGGACCAATGTAGTGGTGGTTTGGGATATACATCAGCAATAATCGATTTTTGTTGGAATAGCCAAAGTTGGTTGGTATTTTCTGATGGAAAGGCTTCGTAAAGGATGGTATTGGTGATGCGATTGACTTGGATGAGTTTTCAGTTTTGAGATTCAAGTGAGGCGAGGGAAACTCTTAGCTATTCGAGTTATGTCTTACTACTATCGCCATGGGTCGACTTAGATATTCTGCAAGAGTTATGATATTTCGTTACATCCCTCGAGTGGGTTTGAGTGATTTTTGGTTTATAGCGAGCGTGTTGTGAATGGGATATAGAAATTGATTAATCGGAGAAAGGCAATTTTTGTTCTCAATTTGAGAGGATTAAGGGTCATATTGAAGAAAAGGATTTGATTTCGAAGCGACTGGAATACTTAAGGTAGGTATGAATAATGGTGGTGTTATCTTACATCACTCAGATGGTGTGTAATTCTTAAGTATGCTTGAAGGAGGAAGTCTACGAAATTTTACTAAGTGCTAGGATAAATCGCCATGGGGTTTTGTGATTGGTGAGTGATGAGGTGCAAATTTCAGATGACTGATGTGATAAGATTGATAGGAAGGCAACTTGCGTTGTACCACAATGAGTACTTTCATAGCATTTTTAAATGAATGGGCTAGAGTTGTTTAAGAAAATGGAGTCTTGAAATATCTTCATTTTGAAAGTTAAAGTCATATTTTCGAGGTGAGATTGTGTTCGTTATAGTAGACTATGTCGAAGCATTATTGACTGAACAACATGGTTGAGTATTCTAAATATTAACGATGTGGGAGTATTTGTGCGCGGTAAGGCACATAGATTACAAGAATTCGTAATTTTGGATTTGCTAAAGTTATAAAAAGGTATTACAATCAGAGATTCAACAGTTGTAAAGGGGGAGTAAGAACTATAGGCCGTGCATCGAGGCATTCGAAGTGGTAAACGAGTTAAGTGCAAGCATAGGAAGGAGGATTTGGTGTTTTTAGATCCTATGGAGTTTTATCAGATTTGCAGTGTGAATTGAGAAATAGGGAGATTTAAGTCATAAGGTACAGTTCCTCAGCACTAAGTTGATGACTTTCGTAGAATTCAGCTTTTGAAGTCAGGAATGACAGCACATGGTTGAGTATTTATGAGCAAAAAGGTTTGAACGGGTCACTACAGACTTATGAAAGGTCTATAATTAGTGGTGTGAGGGTTTAGAGTCGGTTCGAGTGACTATTGGTGACATTTGGGAGTTGTGCACTTTACACCGGGTCAATTTATTCATCATATGTTGAGTAGCTTATAGATATATTACCAGTAAGATTAATGGTTATTCTTGTAACCTATCTTCAAAGATTTGATAGATTTACGATTCAGGACAGTGGTATGACGGGGTTATTTGACTTTATGGGAGTTTGCAAGTGGACTTGATTATTTTTTACTGGTGGCTGCAATTCGGACAGTTCTAGTGGATTATGCCAGAACTTAGTGATGTATTGAGGAGGTACAAATGGTTATGGGAAGTCTTTACGGTGAAGTAATCCTCAGGGTGATGCACATAGTATGTTGTTTGAAGATTTAAGAGGAATTGGACTATGGGTTATGACTCAGTAGTTTCAGCTCAATGAAACAAAAAAGATGGATTTGGAATTAGCGCAATCAGCCTTGGATAAGGTCAGTGTTTTACGGCAATGCTTAGAAGTGGCTCAGAACAAGCACAAAGTTTGTTCTAGTCAAAAGGAGTCATGGCTTAGACTTTTAGTTTGTGACAACATGTTTTCCTACGGATTCTTGGTGCTAAAGACAACTTTGGAAGGTGAGGAAGAAGGATAAGTAGATTTAGAGTATTTCATCGACATAAGTTTAGCAATAGACTGTGGCTACAACCAAAAGATTGTAGTGCCTATGAGGGAATTTGTGGAATGGAAAAATGAAAATTTGGGTCTTCGAGCAAAGGATATGGAAGTTTTGATTGATACCAAAGCCAATCCCAGGGAACAGTGAAGCTTCATAGGGTCTTTCTGTCCAGGTGCAGGTAGTCCGCATCTTCACAGACATGTCTATTTCAAAAAACTGATCATACTATGATCATAGTATGATGGCCGTTGGTCAAGCAGGCCCTCATTGTCTAGTGGTTTAGGACATCTCTCTTTCAAGGAGACAGCGGGGATTCGAATTCCCCTGGGGGTATGAAAATTTGGGTCTTCGAGCTAAGGTTATGGAAGTTTTGACTGATAAAGAAATAAGTGGCGCTATCGGCGATATTCTTGCTCGTGGAGGCTTTCATGTAGTTTATGATGGAGATTCTTCAGCCACTTGACATCTTTGGTGCTTTTCTTTACCGTTCGTGGACGAACGCGTGTTTAAGCGCTAGATGATGTAACGACCTACTTGGTCGTTTTGAGCTTTTAGATTTGTTTTCCCAAAATACACTTCCATAGTTGTATATTGGTATTTATGACTTGCGGGGATGGGTGGCGCCATCCTCGAGGTAATCGGGTGAGCTTCGGATCAGTTTTAGCTAAATTGGAAGTTCTTAAGTTAAGAAAATGAAGAAGTTTGACCAAAGTCAACATCGGGGGTAATGCGTCATTTTTGAAGTTTCATCGATTCCATGAGGTCCGAAATTGAATTTTTGATACAGTTGAACTGTTGGTTCGGTCCTGAGGCATTCAGGTGTTATTCGGATTGTTGGTTGAAAATCTGGTATTTTGAAAAATTGGACTTGACCTTGGTCAACAAAGGTCACGATGACCTCTTTTCGGTGTTTTTGAGTGTGTGAGCATGTTCGTAGTGTGTTTTATGATTGAAATACATATATGGTTTGTGGCCGGGAGGTTATGAGTTTTGGGTGCTAAAATAAGATTTTGCAATTGACGAATTTTCTGGTGCGACAATTCTGAAAATACCAATTATGTCCCTAAGCTCGTCATTATATTTCAGACTAGATTGAAAACTTCAAAACATCATATCTTTCTCATTTTGGCCAAATTGGGTGATTCAGAAGGCCATCTTGGGTGGAATCTCGCAAAGATTATGTTGGGCTTGTCAAAGGTGAGTTTTGTCATATAGCATCACATTTGGGGCCGAACAGCTGCTGTGTTTCTTTATTACTTGTTTCGGGACTTTTTCTCACAAATTTGTGCGGATTGTGGTGATTTCAGGCATTCTTCTCGTATTTTCTTGGGGGTAAGAATCTAAACCTTATTTCATGGTACTCCATATATTTCTTACATTATTTAGAGTTGATTTCATGGTTAGGTGTTGGAAAATTGAGGGGTTTTGCCCGAGGTTGGATTTTTGGGAAAATAAGAAACTGGAGTTCAAGTTGGAGTCTTTTTTGCTGGACTTTCTGGATTTAAGTTCTTTGAGTCGAGGGCAAACTATGTTGAAAGGAAAATTTGTATTTTGTCACCAAAGTTCGGGGCCACTTTTTTGCAATTTTAAAGCTCTAAGTTAAAATTACGAATTTTCGAAAATTACAATCTAGGAGTTTGTATCGTATTCGAGTTATTATGTATGTGGTCAGAACGCCAAAGCATGCGGGCCTCAGCTATTATATGTTGTATGTAGACTTGATTGTTGTTATATTTGGCATCTCAAGAAAGCTTGTACACTTGAAATAACATGTTAATTAATTGACGGCTATTAAGTCCAGTTTTTTGTTGTTGATATTGAAATTTTGGCATATTAAGTCTAGATTTGAGATGATGAATGTTTTATACGTTATATCATACACTTGCATATGGTTGGCTCGGGTTGCACACCTTCAACGAAAATATACACCTCGCGAATGAGTCTAAAAGATGGTGGGGAGTGTCGTGTATATACAGGTTTGGAGCATTTGGTTTAGACATTTCATTGTATTTCTTTGCATACTATCATCATTCTTCCCTTGATTGAATATCTGTGTTGTTGCTCCTAATTGACTAATTGAGTTATTTGCCTTACCTAATTGTTCATTATTCTTATTAACTGTCGAATTGCCCTAAATAAGAAATGAATAGCCCAAATACATATGAATAAAGGTTTCTCGGATAAGGTGAGATGGTAATGATATAATTGGTTTTTTCGTAATTACTTTGTCATTAATTCTTACGTTGTTGGTCTATCAGCTATACTAGGTACATGTGGTTTCGTACTCATAGTACACTTGTGCACTCTTTGTGGTGCAAATTCTATTCTGAATACGAGTAGGTCTCGCGGAGAGATTTTAGTTTGAGGTTGTTGATTCGAGAGATGTAGAGGTGAGCTACTTTGATGAACTGCAGCGCCAATCCCTTTCTACCTTTATTTATTTCTTTCTCTTTTACATTCTAGATAGTGTATTTGATCGATTTAGACCTATGTTAGCATTCTTAGTAGCTCTTGTACACATGACACCAGTCTTAGGTTGTATTTTGAGTTGTTTCCATATTTGACTAAATATATAGACATGATTATAGATATTTCATGTTTTCACTTTACTTTCTGTTTCTTTAACTTAAAATGAATTGATTGTTAATTTTTTGGCTTATCTATCGAGTTGGTAATAGATGCCATCATGACTTTGGATTTTGGGTCGTGACACTTATACTTGCTATTATTGATTCATTGTGCATTCATCACTCCACATCTCGTCTAAATTATGAAAAAGGAAATATTGTTGACATTGAGTTGATATCATACATTTACATGGTGTACGCATATTGTCACGACCCAACCGAAGGACCGCGACGAGCTCCTGGTGCTAGCCCACTCGGGCATACCTTAACATACTTATACATCACATTTAGGTGAGCCACATGGTCAAATCATGCTTTTCATTCATCATCATTCTAATCTCATTGGGCAACAACACAGTGTAAATCATCATTAACACTATGCCCATATAAATGTACATAAGCGAGCAAGGCTATCAAAATAATATCCCAAAATATTGACAAGGCCAAACATATCTAACTATATACACATGTCAACGAGCCTACAGAAGAATACGTCATATCATAACATATGGGCGGGACAGGACCTCGCCGTGCCCATAAATATGTACGAAAGATTGTTGCAAAAGGTTTGCAGCTCCGAATGAAATGGAGCTCCGCTATGTAGTCCCTGAGAAATCTAGCTATGGATCAATGGACAGATGCTTGTGAACGTAGCTTCCAAGAGCTAAAATATACATTGACTTCTGCACCAGTCTTGACACTTCCAGAGGGATTGGAAGGTTATATCATTTATTGCGATGCTTCAGGCATTGGGCTAGGCTGTGTATTAATGCAACATGGTAAGGTGATTGCATATGCTTCAAGGCAATTGCGAAAACATGAAAAGAATTATCCAACCCATGATCTTGAATTGGCTGCAGTGATTCATGCATTAAAGATATGGAGACATTATTTGTATGGTGTTCATGTAGATGTTTACACAGACCATAAGAGCCTTCAGTATATCTTCAAGAAAAAAGAATTGAATTTGCGGCAACGACGATGGTTGGAATTGTTAAAAGATTATGATGTTGATATTCTATATCACCCCGAAAAGGCAAATGTTGTAGCTGACGCTCTTAGCCGCAGATCTATGGGAAGTTTGTGTGAGGTACAACCAAAGAAAAGAGAAATAACTCGTGAGCTCTAGCAGTTAGCTAGCCTAGGAGTTCGAGTAGTGGACTCAGGTAGTAGGGGAACTACCATTCAGAATTCAGCAGTTTCGTCGCTAGTAGTGGAAGTGAAAGAGCGACAATACGAAGATCCCATGCTAAAGCATTACAGAGATACACTCCCTCAGAAAGAGGAGTCATCATTTGAGATCACAGGAGACGGAGTTCTCCGATGTCGAGGCAGGCTATGTGTTCCTAATGTGGCAGGTCTACGCCACCAAATATTGAGAGAAGCTCATTGTTCCCGTTATTCTATCCACCCCGGAGCAACGAAAATGTATAATGATCTTAAATCCATGTATTGGTGGAATGGGATGAAGAAAGATATAGCAGACTTTGTAGCTCAATGTCCCAATTGTCAACAAGTGAAAATCGAGCCCCAAAAGCCGGGTGGATTGTTGCAAGCTATAGAAATCCCAACTTGGAAGTGGGAAGTAATTAATATGGACTTTATTACAGGCTTACCCCATTCTCGACGTAAGTGTGATTCCATATGGGTGATTGTGGATAGACTCACTAAGTCAACTCATTTCTTACCAGTCAGAACGACGTATGTAGCAGAAGATTATGCAAAGCTCTATGTTAAAGAAATAGTGCGGCTACATGGTGTTCCGGCGTCTATTATCTCGGACGAGAGGGTACTCGGTTCTGACTAATTTGAAGTCCTTCCAAGAGGGTTTAGGGACTCAAGTGAGCCTTAGCACGGCATTTCATCCACAAAATGATGGACAAAATTTTGAACGTACCATTCATTCTCTCGAGGATATGTTACGGGCATATATGCTAGATTTTGGAGGTAATTGGGACGATCATTTGCCACTCATTGAGTTTGCTTACAATAATAGTTATCATTCTAGCATTCAAATGGCACCGTATGAAGCTTTATATGGGCGAAAGTGTAGGTCCCCAATTTGGTGGTTTGAAACGAGGAGGCTAAATTGATAGGCCGGACTTGGTCCAACAAGCCAGAGAAAGTTAAGCTCATACAAGATCGGTTGTTAGCAGCCCAAAGTCGTCAAAATTCATATGCGGATAATCGTCGAAGGGACTTAGAGTTCCAAGTGAAAGACTGGGTATTCTTGAAAGTGTCGCCAATGAAGGGCGTTATGAGATTCGGCAAAAAGGAGAAGTTGAGTCCTCGGTACATTGGGCCTTATGAAATTGTGCGCAAGGTAGGCAAGAAGTGGCCTCGATTAAGATTTTGTGGAGAAATAATAATCGAGAAGAGATGACATGGGAAGCGAAGAAATCATGAAATCCAAATATCAACACTTTGATTATTTCGGCCCCGGAAGAGGGCAGATGAGACGTCAAGATCATAAGGTATGTATGTTTTCCTTTTACGCATTTGGGTCGTGTGTGGCCAAAAAGTATATTGCTATTATGTTGTGGCCCTGTGAGGCATTGATATTATAGGTTGTTGTGACAGGATGGTAGTGCCATATTATAGGGGAAACTCTGGCGAAATTTTTGTAGAATTCCCGAGTGCTTAACATTCGAGGACGAATGTTCTTAAGGGGGGAAGAATGTTACACCTCGAAAAAATTTCCGTTAGTGCACAGTGAATAAGCTAATGAAGAGCACGAAGTATATGATGTTTCAATAAGTAAGAAGTAGCATTTGATGATTCTAAATAAGATTTCAAAGACATTCGATGTTAGACGAGAAAGTGCCAAGAGAAGGCAATGTATACGATAAGTATCGGAAAGGATTTATGAGTAGAAAGTTGATGAAAACTTAATGATGTGTTGGGGAAGAGTTATAACTCCCCTTAGGTTGTTAATGAAGTGATAAACAAGTGCTAAGAAGGTTCCATAAGGATTGAAGATCAAACAAGGCGACGGGAACAACTTTGGTGCATTTGTGAGTTCCACGACCATGTTCCGCGGACAGCACCCTGATCCACGGACCGTGGATGGGTCCGTGGAACTGCCAGCAGAGAAGGTGGCTGGCTGGTCATGAACCACGACCAGTTTCACGGACAGCACTAGGTTCCACGGACCGTGGAACAGTCCGTGGAACTCCCGACGGGCTGAAATGTTCTAAGTTTATAAATGTGATTCCAACTTCATTATTTCATTTCCAACACTTCTCCACTTCTCTCTAAAGTCTCTAGAACCTTAAATACATTTCATGAACAAGAATCTAAGGGAAAACAAAGGTTCTTATCATCAAACCAAGTGAATCAAAGTGAGAAAACCTATTAAAGCTCATTAAAAGCAAGGAATTCAAGTGAAGGAAAAACTAGGGTTTTACTCAAGTGAGGTATTAGCAACCAAGGTTCAATCCTACACCATCTAAGGTATGTTCTATGACATCTCCATGTCATTTAAGGTATTTGAAAGTTGAAACACTTGGATTGCAAAAGGATATAAGAAATGGGTCATGAATGTGCAATAGTGCCACTTTTGAGTAAATGTTTGGAATGAGTTATGATTCTTGATACATTATGAATATAATCATGTTATAAATGATATTGAGAGTATGGAATCGACATTGTATGTCAATGAACGGAATTATGTGATATGACCACGAATATGGATGAATTGGAGTGAATGGTGAAGCAAGAGTAGTGTAGTTGAATAAAGACTATTGTGATGATATTGTGAATGTTAT
This sequence comes from Lycium ferocissimum, assembly GCF_029784015.1. NCBI lineage: Eukaryota > Viridiplantae > Streptophyta > Magnoliopsida > Solanales > Solanaceae > Lycium > Lycium ferocissimum. Next base: position 20,953 of record NW_026725927.1, read on the forward strand.
TATTGATGTTTGGGAGTTGATATATGATATGGAGGAAATCGTATAAATGAAGGAGATGCTGTCCGATTTTCTCTAGAATTAGTCATGAATGCTAAGCTATCCATTCTCTAATATTAGTATGCACTTCAATGAAGGTAGAAACGTGAGCGTTGAAGAAGCACGTACAAGTGGTAGAATAGTTGCACGAAAAGGTATGTAAGGCTAACCCTTCTTTCATAAGGCATGGTTCTTTGGCCAAATATTCATCCTTCTATGAGCCTACGATGTTCCCCAACGACCCTATCTCTAAAGGCTACTAAGCTTATGATTCTAGATATGATACGATTGTGCTAAGTTCCATATATGACGAGTAATCCTCTAAAGGATAGAATGTAATGAATGACGATAGTAAAAAGGCTAAAGATAAATATGAGGTTATATGTATGTGCGCCCATGAGTGGATATTGTGAACCCCGAGCTTATATGGCCAGGTAGAATATAGTGAATATATATATATCTATACATGACGATGTGCGCGCACCACTGCAGTTGGGTACGAACAACCCTGAGCCTTGGTAGGGCAAGGTATGACACTGAGCCTTGGTAGGGCCAGGTACGTGAAACACCGAACCTTCGTGGTCAGGTATGCTATATAAATACTATGTATATGACATCAATATGAGTAAGAATAAGCTATGTATATGACATCAATATGAGTATGAATACGCTATGTATATGACATCAATGTGAGTACGAATATGCTAAGTATATGTAAATTCCAAGTAGAGGTTATGTATATGTAATGTATATGATATGAGCATGGGTATGAAAGGAAATATGAATACGAATACAAAAATGGTTACGAAAGGTAAATGAGTACGGATATGGATGTATGTGCACGAATACGCAATAGAAATGGAACGTCCCTATGGAAAGCAAGTAAGTGCTATGACGATGATGCTATTATCTCCCATCCTATGTTATTTCATATGTTGACTATTATGCTTTCATATTGATATTGATCATGCTTTACATACTCGGTACATTCTTCGTGCGCGTCCTTTTGTTTGTGGACGATGCGTCATGCCCCCGGTGGCCGGGGAGACGGACTTGATCCATAGCTAGATTTCTCAGGGACTACATAGCGAAGCTCCATTTCAATCGGAGCTGCAGCTTTTGGTACAGATCTTTCGTGTACATATTTATGGGCACGGCGGGGTCCTGTCCCGCCCATAAGTTATGATATGACGTATTCTTCTTAGAGGCTCGTAGACATGTGTATATGGTTAGATATGTTTGGCCTTGTCGACCTATATTTTGGGATATTAATTTGATAGCCTTGTCGGCTTATGTACATTTATATGGGCATAGTGTTAATGATGATTTAGATGTGTTGTTGCCCAATGAGATTAGAATGATGATGAATGAAAAGCATGATTTGACTATGTGGCTCACCTAGATGTGATGTATAAGTATGTTAAGGTGTGCCCAGGTGGACTAGCACCGGGTACTCGTCGCGGCCCTCCGATTGGGTCGTGACACATATCCACTTCATGCATTTCATGACATTGTGATATACGGTTGATTAAACATAGAAAATGGTCGGTAGAGAAATGAATGGATATGAAACATGATTTTGGAGTGATGATGATTATGATAGCCCAATTGGCTAGGACCCGATGTTGATCTTGGAGATTTGGAATTTCAGGTTAGTATATGGATCTCATGAGTCCCCCATGGGTTACGTAAAACATACTGCAATACCTTTTAATAGCGTAAAGCGGACGATGTCAAATATGGTAACCCAATAAGGTTGGGGTCGAATCCCACAGAGAATATGGTGTGAAAAGTTTACTAAACAAGTATTATACTAATCTTGCGGTCCTGGTCTATTTCAGAAACAAGGGTTTTATAAAAGTTTTGGTTTATGGACTAATTTAAAGTGACTAGTAATTTAGAGTTGTAAATATATGGGTAAAAAGAACCAAGGTTGTGTCCCCGTCAGATAAAGTGTATGATCATGGGTATCGATCTTGCTATACTTGTAATAGATCGTTGTATGAATGCACTTAATCTCTATGTGAATCTAGACTATTTCCCAATAAGAAAATATTATTTCTTTCTATACTTTTCCCAAAAATAAGAAAGTATGCATGAAGAACAGTTAATTATGCCAAGTAAATTCCTCTTATTCCTAAGTGAATTGTAACACCTCATAAAATCCGTACTAAACCATATCCATGACTCAGGAGGTTAGAAACCCAAGAAGGAGAGTGTTGGAATCGAAAAGATGTTTCAGTTCAGAAAACTATGTGTTACGCTCTAAGGGACGGCCCGTAACATGTGTTACGGCCCGTCTCTCATACTGTAACAGGCACGCTTAGGAAATCACTGTCTCGTAACTTTTGGACCAAAGGACGGTTCATCGTTGTGGACCGTAACTTTTTGTTACGGCTCGTAACGTGGCGACGTATCATAACCTCGAAATCGGAATCCGGAATTTTGCACTCATGTTACGGTCCAGTGTTACGGACCGTAACACGTGTTACGGCCCGTAACAGGTGACCGTAGCCTGACCTCCAAACTAAGTTGTTAACTGAAAGTTTGGCCCATGTTACGGTCCAGTGTTACGAACCGTAACATTGTCCGTAATGGTGCTGCGACTGGAACATTAAAAGAACATGAATTTCAGTTTTGTTTCATTATTTCCATGCCTCTCAAGCCCTAACACGAAAACCCTCTCCTCTTAACTTCTCTAAGTATCAAGGTAAGCCTCTTAACACTATCCTAAGTGAATTCTATTAATTTCCCTTGAACCTTAAGTAGAATCTCATGCTCTTAACATAGGGTTTTCAAGAAAACCCAATTATAGAAATTCAAGACCAAGAGTTAGGATTCTCCTTCCAAGATCAGATTTTTTGTTGCAAATTAGAACATTGCCAGGTATGTAGACGCTATCCACGCGTGGGAACATCCTTGTTCTTCCCCATGTTTCAGTATTCCATGTTTATACGCACTAGGTTTAGGATTCTAGGTATACTCATGATAAACCCTAGATACTTGAACCATGATATATTGTATTGTCAGTTATAATTTCGTTGATTAGTCTTAAATTACTGTTTTGGTGATTGAGACTCAGTCTGTAATCTATGAAAAACCCATAATTTGCATTCCATGGGTTCTATGACACAAGATTGAGATATTATGCTTATTTTCATGAAAAGCTTATATATATGTAGTGTTGTCATGTTTTCATGTATCCATGTTCATGTTAAGAATCATAAATCATGTCTTCAGTTACCTTTTATGTTCGGAAGTTGTATTAATACCGAGAAGGCTCAGATAGCCCGAAACTACATATGCCAACGTAGGATAAGGATCGTTCTGCCTAGTTAGGATGATTCCTTCATGTTTTTCCCATTGAGGGATTTTGGATCCATTCATGTTTTGTACCCCGACAAGGTACAAGATGGCTTAGCTGATCGGGCAGAGATCAGACTCCACGTTTCTCCCCGTGGTGGTTCATGTCGGTATTACAGTTATTATCATGTTTTCATCTCAGTTACAGATTATTTCATGTTTTCAGTATTCATGTTCATGATCAGTTTCAGTATTCAGTTTCAGCATTCATGTTCAGTTTCAGTTTCATGTCTATACATTATGTGCCTGCTTATTTCTCTCATGTGTTTACATGCCAGTACATTCGAAGCACTGACGTCCCCTTTTATTGCCTTGGGGGCCTGCATTTCACGATGCAGGTACTGATTTACAGGACGATGCCTCTGCTCATTAGGATCTACACGTACCAGCTTATTGGTGAGCCCCATCTCATCCGGGGTTTAGATATTATCCTTCCTTATTTGACTTTGCATCTAAAGGTATGCTGGGGGCCTTGTCCCAGCAAGTATGTTTCATGTTCATACTTGTGTTAGAGGTTTCATAGACTAGACAAGCCAGTATGTCATGTCAGACTTTCAGAGTCGGTTAGCCATTTTGACTCAGTTATGCTATAATCCGCGTTTATGTTTTAGACTAGTATTTCACAGATTATTATGACTTCGTGTATTTTCTTCAAGCCCATAATGTTTTATGTTATATTTCTGCTCATGTATGCCTCATGATGATTCAGCAAGCCATATGGTTCACTCGGTCAGATGTAGTCAGGCACCGAGTCTTTGTGTTACGCCCAGGCTATGGTTCGGGGCGTGACATGAATTTATTAAATAGGTTTAAAGCCTTGAGTTCTTGTTATTTGTTCTTACCAACCCTAGTTATTTTCCCAAATAAACCAAAGTTTATGGTGTTAGCTAATGTTTGCAACCACTAACTATATGATGAAAACGAAGAACAAATAACCCCTAACAATCCATTATGCGTATATCATTCACAATCCCCAATCACAAAACACCTATCCTTGGATTCACAAACTTAGTAAAGGTGTTTAGCTACTCATAGAAGAAGAAGAACAATAAAAGATTGAAGATTGCATAATTGAATTTGTCTTGAAACTTACAAATAAAACTGAAAGTAAACGAATGTTATTGTCTGGAAAATCTTCAACCGTACTAAAAACCCAAAAGTAATTACTACAAGTCTAAAACTCCAGATGTCCGAAAAATAAAACCTAAATAGGTATTTATACAAGTTAAACTTCGGAATAATTGATCCCAATCCAGCTCCAGGTCGGCTTGCAACTCGACGGACAGTCTTTGCACATTGACAGTACCGTCGAATGTCAATGATGCACTTCAACGGTCTGATGACAATTTTCAACTTGCAGAAACTCCACCGTCCATGTACATCGATGGACCGTCGATCATGTTGACGGTCCGTACTAGTGCAAAGCAGTGCCTTGTCTTCAAAATTCCTTGTTTTCAACTATTTTTGCAATTCCACTTCTAAATACCTGCACATACACAAAACACATCAAATTAACACAAATTTACTCGAAAACAAGTAAAACTTAGAGTTAAAAAGCATTGGATGTTCCATAATTTCACGGCACATCAACACCCCCAACTTAAATTCTTTGCTTGTCCTCTAGCAAGTCAACTAACAGACTCAATCTACAAATATCTCGATATTACATAGTAAAACTGTCTACAGCGGTTGTGGCAATTAACTGCTGGCATATCACTTGTATCCCAGTGACTCTCCCCTCAGTAAAGAACAAAACCAATCAAGAACTTGTTGCAACTAACAATGAGGCTTCAATCAATGACATCTAGTTATTATAGAAACTATAGCATACATGAACCAAGACTTATGGGAAACCATTCACTTACAAATTCTTATGCCCTCACAAAGACCAAAGAATGTCCCAACACATATATACACAAAAAGTGGGACAAAAGACCAAGGAGAAGAGAAACACTCACACTCACAAAGAAATTCTCTAGCTACGTATGCAAATACCAAAGGCTTGCCCTTATTTTCATTGCTCTAGACTTTGGACAGTTCGGTTGTGATCACTCTATGACTTTTTTAGGGTTGTAATATAGGCTCGGGGACGGGTAGGATGTATATTTGGATAATTGTGACTCACCCTCCTTGAACACTACACTTTTTGTTTTTCTTTCATCTTTTTCGCCCTTTTTGTTTCCTTCCCTCTTTTTTTTTTCTTCTTTTTATTGCCTCCCTGTGGTTCTATTGCTACTTTACTTCTATATATATATATATGTATACTTACCACACTCATGTCTTTTAACTAGGCAATTCACTTCTACCCAACTTCAGGCTTACAACTTATGTTCCCTCTTATTCCATCCCTCACCCCTAACTTAGGCCTTTAGCCTCAATCTGATCATTTTAGTGTCAAGGAGGGACCAGGTGCAAAGAGAAGGATATTCAGAATGAGTATTGGCTTATTACGGCTAGTCAAAGAATAGGTTTAAGGCTAAAAAATGGCTAACAATGGATATTTATCTACAGGTAGGCTTAAATTTAGGCTTAAAGGGGTTCCCTACACAAACAAAGCCTAAGATCATTTCACAGCTTCACTTATCCTAATAATGCAGGCACGACTAACCAAGCAAGTTCTAGATTACATACAAAACTAGAGAATAATATACAAGACCTCACAATACATGGCTTCAGAATTGTCACACACTAGTTTCCCCGCTAAAATTCAGCACACAAGATAACTCAATAATCTAAATGTCACACAAAGAAGCATGCATGTCAATTAACCAACCAAGTCCAAGTTCTCAAAAAAATTCAGAGGCGAGCGCTTTGTCTCAAACCAAACAAGATAGCCTTAAGTTAATCAAACCACCACCATATAAGTCAAAATTACTCTATTTTATCTAAACACGACCTAAACATTCCAGGTTCAACAGAAAATAAACCCCTAGGGAAAAGAACCATGGCAAAGAAAAACTGAGGGGGTCCTAAACAGCTCTCTTCTTTCTCCTAAAATTTCATGCAAACCCTAATACTACAAACCCTAACCTAGCTGTATCATGGCCACTCGACCCTGGTCGGTCGGTCGTCGTCGACTGGACCGATACCTCTCCCTCTAACCTCATCAATCATATTTCCACCTCTACCTCAATCCAACCTACCCCCTTCATCTTCATCTCAACCAAACCCTAATTCTTCAAACCCTAATATAAACCCTTCTAAAAACTCTACTTCTTCAAAAAGCTTTGCTAACACCTTAACGGGTAGAGAGAAAGTCTGTACAATAATAAAGCAGCAATGTGAGCCTATACCTTGGAAGAATCTAACGTATATTAATGGTATTCCAATAGTGAAGTGAACCGAGGCTGAAATCAAACGAATGGAGATATTGGAAGAGATTCAACATGCAGTAATAGGATATTTTTCTCATAGATGGCCTAATTTGGAAGAACTACGCAACATTATACCATCACAATGTGGCGTAAAAGGAGACTATAAGGTTGGTTTATTTAGGCCAAGACATGTTTTGATCAGATGCTCACTGGTGGAAGATTTTATCAATCTTACATCCAAAGGTGCATATTATTTGAAGGCTAAAGATGGTTTTACTTATCAGATGAGGCCCCTTATCTATGATTCTAGGTTCAAAGTGGATAAAGAAACATCTCAGGCAATGGCGTGGATTTTTTTCCAAACTTATTACCTACTTTCTTTGTTAAAGAATCTTTGTTTACTATGGCTTCTGCTGTTGGAAAGCCTTTGCAGTTGGACATGGCAACCATAAACAAGACTCGACCTAGTTGTGCTAGAGTCAAGGTCCAAGTTGATCTTCTTGTTGAATTACCTAATTTTCTGATGTTGGAAATAGAGGATGAGGATACAAAGGATATCAGGAAGATGAAAGTCAAAATTCAATATGATTTTTTGCCAAAATATTGTACTGAATGTAAGATTTAAGGCCACTCTAGTGATGAGTGTAGAATCCTTCATCCTGAATTGAAGAAAACAGCAGAAGTTGATGTTACAAGCTAAGGTAAAGGGGTGAAGAATACAGGAAATCAAGAGGAAAAAATTGTCCAGGATAAAGGCAAGCATGAGGCACGTAGATGGTATCATGGTAGAAATTACCATATGATGAAATTTGTTCCAAAAACTAACACTTTTGATAAGGTGAATGAAAGCAAGATTTAGAATGCTGATGCAAAGAATAAACCTTGTACTTCTGAATCAGCATTATTCTTTGCTGGGAGATGGAATGTCCCTATGGGAAGCAAGTAAGTGCTATGACGATGATGTTATTGCCCTCGTCCTATGTTATTTCATATGTTATCCATTATGCTTCCACATTGATATTGATCATGCTTTACATACTCAGTACGTTCTTCGTACTGACGTCCTTTTGTTTGTGGACGCTGCGTCATGCCCGCAGGTGACCAGGGAGACAAACTTGATCCATAGCTTCATTATTCAGGGACTGTATAGCGGAGCTCCATTTCATTCGGAGCTGCAGCTTTTGGTATAGATTCTTTTGTGTACATATTTATAGGCACGGCGGGGTCCTGTCCCGCCTATATGATATGACATACTCTTCTTAGAGGCTCATAGACATGTGTATATGGTTAGAAATGTTTGGCCTTATCGGCCTATATTTTGGGATATTGTTTTGTTAGCCTTGTCGGCTTATGTACATTTATATGGGCATAGATGTTATTGATGATATAAGTAAACTGTCGCCCACTGAGATTAGAACGATGAAGAATGAAAAGCATGATTTAGCTATGTGGCTCACCTAGATGTGATGTGAAAGCATGTTAAGAGGTGCCGGGTGGGATAGCACCGGGTGCCGTGCCCTCCGGTTGGGTCGTGACAAAAGTTAGTTATGCAGGGCATTAATAATGAGCAAGGAATAATGCAACAAACAACTACTCAAAAGGTGACAGATCAAGAGGAAGAAATTCATAGTTCATGGGCTGATAAGGTGGAGGAAAAGGAAATGAATACAGGAGAAAGGCAACAGGAAGATGGAGAGCAAGGTAATACTGATGGAGACCCTAGCAAAGAGGACAGTGTGGAAGAATCATTTGAAGGAAATCCTAGTGGCACCAATACAACAGAAAAGGGAACAAGTTTGAGGCAAGTAGAGGTTCCAGACAAAGAGGAGGTTCAAAATGAAGATGTTTATCCTGATCATAATGAACATGTGGCTGTTGATGATAGAGGATTAGATGGAGTAAAAGAGGCTACAGAGGGTTCTCCCTCAGTGATAATTCATAATCCTTTGCAAAGAGAAGGAAAAGTGCAGGAAAAAGAGGCAACTGCTGTAGGTTCCACAAGTGACAAGATGAAAGAGCAGATGGATGTGGAGCAAGATGCAGATCCACCAGATCATCCTTCCTCAGAAAAGGCACTGGTGATTTCACATACTGAGAACCAACAGGTGACACTTTGTAGAAAGCCTTCCCCAATCAAAGAGCTACATGACCTGATCTCTCATAATATTGATGTCATGGAAGTAGAGGAGGATCTCAGAGATCTCCATAAAGAAGGCAAGGAGGAGAATATTAAGCAGATTAAGGAAAATATTCTTAAACAGGCTGATATATCTCCTAAGCATAGCAAGTCTAACAATAAGGGTCGAAGAAAGGCAAAGAAGAATGCTATTGACAAGTTTTAATTCCACTCAGGGTGGTACCAAAGAGGAATGCTACTAAATCTAATGTTAAATGATGTTAAAATCATTCATTTGGAACATTAGGTCAGTGAAGACACAAAAAGCCTTTCATAGGTTACAAATGTTAAATAGACATCACAAATTCTTTTTGATTGCTCTCATGGAACCATTTCAACATATCAGGACAATAAACCATTATAGGAGAAGGTTGGGCATGTGCTTAGCTAATGCCAACTGTAATGGTAAAATCTGGTACTTTGTGGTTGATAATATAGAAGTAGAAGTTCTGATGGATTCCCCTCAGCAGATTACTTTGAAGCTGTTTTTACAAGATTTGAATTAGCATCTTATTACTACTTCAGTATATGCTAAATGTAATGCTTCTGAAAGGCTAGAATTGTGGGAGGATATTTATCATCTTTCCAATACCTTAACTTGTTCCTGGTTAATAGGAGGAGACTTCAATGTGGTTCTGAATGATGAAGAAAAGATAGGGGGTAATCCTATTCAACCTCAGGATATAGAAGACTTTGCTTTTTGCATAAACTCCTGTGAAATTGAAGAGGTAAAGTTTAAGGGAAGTCCCTTCACTTGGTGGAATGGAAGATCAGATGAAGCATGTATCTTTGAGAGACTGGATAGGATGTTGGTGAATTCTCTTCTTCTTGACAACTTTGGAAATATTGAAGTGGAACATCTTGCAAGAACTGGATCAGATCATGCTCCACTTTTGTGTACTTATGGTGATAACCATCAGAATCATTTCAGACCTTTTAAATTCCTATCATTTTGGATAGAACATGCATCTTTCCTGGATACAGTTAGGCTAAATTGGTCCACTTGGGAGCATGAGGATCCTTTCATAAACTTCAAAAGCAAGATGAAAAAGTTGAAAGGGGTGTTATCCAAATGGAGCAGGGAAGTGTTTGGTGATATCTTCAAGTAGCTGATAATAAGGGAGGAAATAGTGAGATTAAAGGAAGAGTTGTTTGAAGAAAATCCAAGCCAAGTAAATAGAATGGTTAACAGAAGCTCGGAGTTGAGACTAAAAGATACTTGCATTATGAAGAAGAGTCGGAGACAAAAATCGGGCCGGATTGGTTTGTAGATGGAGACAAAAATACTAGATTTTTCCATAATCTAGTAAAGGGAAGAAGGAAGAAACTGCAGATCAAAAGAATTCAAAATTCATATGGTTCATGGATTGAGGATGATGACCAAATGGCAGATGAGGCTATGCACTTTTATACTCAATAATTTTCACAAGAAGTTTTAATTGGAGATGAAAACTTATTGTCACACATTCCTCGTTTTGATTGATCAAAATAGAAATGATCTACGTAATCAAATGCCTAGTGTTGATGAAGTCAAAAAAACTGTTTTCAACCTTAGTGGATCAAGTGCTAGTGGACCTGATGGTTTTCCTGGAATTTTCTATCAGACCTGTTGGGATATTATTAGCTTGGATGTATACAAGATGGTGGTGGCTTTCTTTCAGGGTCATACTCTTCCAAAGGAAGTTACTCATGCAAATCTTGTTCTACTACCAAAGAAGGAGTTGGTTCAAAGGTACTCAGACTTAAGACCCATAAGTTTAAGTAATTTTATCAACAAGGTGATATCAAGAGTGGTTCATGATAGATTGGAAGTTGTGCTACCAGAGTTGATATCTATTAATCAAACGGAGTTTTGTACGGGGAAGAAGCATTATTGAGAATGTGCTCTTGGCACAAGAAATAGTGACAGACATCGAGAAAAAGGGGCAAATCAGCAAATGTAGTGATCAAATTGGACATGGCAAAGGCCTATGATAGAGTATCTTGGTCATATTTGATAAAGGTACTCAGTAGAATGGGATTTGCTAGTCAATTCATTGACATGATTTGGATGATTGTAAATAACTGGTATTCCATCCTTTTCAATGGTCGGCCAAAGGATTTTTCCATTCAACCGGGGTGTCAAACAAGGTGATCCACTTTCACCGCACCGTTCATCTTATCGGCAGAGGTGTTATCAAGAGCTCTAAATGCGAATTTGACAATGCGAGTATGTGGGCTATGGCATGCCTAAATGGAGTCAAAATATCAATCATCCGGCTTATGCGAGATGATACTATAATATTTGCAACCGGCAGGTAAGGGGAGTCATTGAAGAGAATTATAAAGATTCTGCAGGATTATGAGGCAATTTCAGGTCAGTTGATCAATAAAGACAAGAGTGACATTTATATGTATCACAAGATTCCTGGTGTACTGTCTCAACAGGTGGAGCAGATTACAGGCTTTAAAAGGGATCAGTTTCCATTAAAGTACTTGGGATGCCCTATATTTCATGCAAGGAGGAAAAAGGTATATTACAATGACCTTATTAAGAAGGTGAAAAACAAGCTGCAAAATTGGAAAGGAAAAGCAACTCTTATCAATAGTATGCTTCAGAGTATTCCCATATACATGCTTTCAGTTGTTGTTCCCACAAAATTTACAATTAATGAGCTTCATAAAATCTTTTCAAGGTTTTACTGGAGTACTAAAGAAGAAGGTAAAAGCAGGCATTGGTCCTCTTGGGACAAGGTTTGTTTACCAAAAGAAGAAGGAGGACTAGGATTCAGATCTCTAGATGATGTGTCTAAGGCCCTTTTTGCCAAATTATGGTGGAGATTTAGAAAATCAAATACATTATGGTCAGCCTTCATGTGGAATAAATATTACAAGAAGATGAAGCCTACAGAAGTACAAAGGAAAGGTGGATCACAAGTGTGGAAAAGAATGTTAGAAGCAAGGGATCAGGTGGATCAACAGATATGGTGGGAACCTATAAATGGAGCATGTGATGTGTGGGAAGATAATTGGACTAAACTTGGTTCACTCAAACGGGCAATGCCTCCAAATTTTCAAATTGACACCAAACGTTAAAGAAGTATATCATACTTTATGAATGCGAAGGTACAGGATGTGCGTAAATTGTATAACAAGTGCCGGTTAATGCGTGTGATCATATCCTACAAGAGTTGAGTATAGTAGAGCATTCGGAGGAGAAAGATAAAGTCTGGTGGATGGCTAGTACTACCGAAAATTTCACTATAGGGAGTGCTTGGAATTTGCTCAGGAAAAAGGCTCAAACATCAGCTCACTTTCCAAAATTATAGTTCAAAGGTGTTCCATTCAAAATATCATTCTTCCTTTGGAGATTGTGGAAGTTCAAAATACCAGTGGATGATGGACTAAAGAGAATGAATATTAGTATTGTATCTAGATGTAGATGCCGTCTCGAACCCTCATCGGGGAGGAGAGCAGTTCAACATCTATTCTTAACGAAGTGAATTTGCGGCAGTAAATATGGCAATATTATAATGCTGCTTGTGGGGATAATTGTTCCAAGGATTGATTCATGGAGACAATAGTGCAATGGTGGTATATGCAAGGTCCTACAAAACTCAAGTCGGTTATGTCGCACCAAAGATTCATATCTTTGGCAATTATGGAAGAGAAGAAATACTATCATGTATGGTGGTAAGATGAATAAAATAAAGGTGATAAATGGGATCAACTACAATCTACAACAACCGGTGAAGACATTATATCCTTGGCTGAGAAATAGTCCATATGATTGGCCTCACACGGTGAAATATTTGGAGGATTACAGGCCTAGAGTAGGATATAAGATGGTGCAATGGAAGTGTCTTGATACTGGCTGGTTCATGTGCAATACAGATGGGGCCTATAGGGGTAATCCGGGTTTGATTTCATTTTGCTTTACGCATTAGATATGATGTTGGAAACCTGATATATCTTTGGGGCAAGAAGAATAGGCGATACAACAAATATCACAATGAGAATACGTGGCGATATTGGATGGAATTGAGTTCGCATTAAAAATGATACGGAGCTCGTAATGATTGAATCGATTCTCTGTCCATGATAAACATCATTCAAGGAATATGGGAGATTCCATGGAAGATCGGTATGGAAGTTAGTAAGATCAAGTTTTGGAGGAATAAGGGGCAAGTGCAGCTTGCTCATATCCTTAGGTAAGGCAATGCACTTGCAGATTTTTTAACTAACTTGGTTTTTGATTTTGCGGGTACATTCAATTTCATTCGTTTCATTGAATTGCCGGCCACAGTGCAAAGAAGATTCTCAATAGTGATAAGATGATGATGCCTAACTTCGGAAGCAAGATTTACGAAATAGAGAACTGCATCGAATCTCTCATATACATCTGATTTCTGTATACATGCCAACAAGTGATGACACATGATTTAGTTTCACAAGGAAGTAAAGTTTCATGATAACAGCTTGATCTGATTGTTGTAGTCCTGGTTGGATGACTAAGGTTATCCTTGTTAGTGTGTGGTATTAATAGAAATGTTCATCCTACTAACAGGATCTCTTTAGTTACCTAATCCAGTTACAAACATTCAACATTACTTCATGAGTAAGATTGATCAAGGATATTGGACAGACAAAGGACAAGAACTATGAGGAGCTTCATACCACGCCTCTTCTTGAAAGATTTTCAAGGAGATTTGATACCATAGCACCTGGTGAGAGCTTGGGTGACCTGATAATGGCATCAATCCAAAGAAGGAGTGTTCTTGTTTGCACTTCCTTCATTGTTACACTAGGCTGTTCAAACAAGACTTAGACTTTCTTTTGATTTCCTAGGATAGAGTAGTATAGTTTATCTTCAGTTTTCTTTCATTTTGTTTTGTAAATATCTTTGATTACTTTTTAATAAAATCCAACAAGATCGTCGAGTGATTGGTTTTGCCTAAAAAAAAAAAAGAGGGGGTCTTAAACACATATATACACTATAAACAAATTAAATACTCCCACCCCCAACTTAAGAAATCTGCAATGTCCCCAATGCAGCAAAAGTAAAACAAGGGAGTAGGAATACCTGTGGCGCACTAGGCGCGATGTTCATCTCGCAACTCATCGGTCTGCAAGGCATTAGGTAGCGCTACCTCACCAATGTTAGTCTTAGTAACGAGCGTCGCATCGGCGGCGGTGGTGGCGATTACCGTGAGCACCGGCTGCGGCAGTAGGGAGGGTCGGTGGCAATGTCTCTCCAATAGGAGCACTGCTCGAGGTGGCTCCGCTGACCCAAAAGAGAGATTCAGCATAAGAGAGTTCCTAATGGCCTCCTCCATCTGCTGATCCTCTATACTCGAGCCCCTCAAGTGAGTTCTCTCTCTCAACTCATCCTCCTCATCATCCTCTTCCATCACTTTTTTCCTCTTCTCTTGAATACCACCCTTCGGAGCTGCCGTAGGGCCTCCCTGAACATCAAGCAACTGTATCACTGGAAGCACGTCCTCCTCCACCTCAGTCCTAGAGGGAGGTGGCATCGACCCAACACTCGGATCACAGGCCTGCAAAATTAACACTACAGCCTTCAGCTACTCTAACTCCACACGCAATGCATCAGTAGAGGTACTCGACTGAAATAACTCTAAAGTTTTGAGCCGCATCTTAAAGCTATCCAAGCGAGAAGATGTGGCCTGCCTCATTAGTACCATAGCAGCCATAACCCTCTGATTGAAAAACTCATCCAGCTGGGCTACTATAACCTTTCGTTGATTCGCTATGGCTACCTACTTAGCAAATTTTCTGAAGTTCTCAAGCGAGAAAGCATAGGGGTCAACTCTGACTGCACCCTGGGGCTGTGCTGTGGGACCTAATGGCTAGAGGTGTGGAGCTACCCTCGTGGCTGTGGAGCCGAAGTACGTGTCTCGAATAGCCGATCCGTGTCCTCAACGCGCGCAAGATCACCGGTAGGCCGTGGTTGAGGCTCGAGCACTTAAGTACGGCTAGTCTCAAGAATCGGGGCCGTAGTGGCAGTGGCGGGTAACTCCCCCATAGAGTCACCCGCGACCCCTAAATGAACAGCCTCCTGAGGTGCAGGCAACCCTCCAAGTGCAACCAGGAACCCATCCTCTTCTCCCTGGCTTTCTCTAATGGCCTTATCTCTGCTCTTCTTCACCGAGTACACATGTGAAGTCAGAATCCGGTGATTAATATCGGTAGCGTAAGGACATGGGACCTCCGAATGAGTTTGATGATCAAACAAGGATATATCAATGAAGTGATGGGCTGTGAAGCCCTTAGCTGAATCTCATATGTAGCCAACCACCTGAAATTAATCGGGTATCTAGTCATCAATGTAGCCAAGATGATGCATCTGTTAATGGTGAGCGCATTGTCGGCCTGGGTAGGAAGAAGCCACAACTGTAGCAAACTCCACCAGAACTTGGTATCAAGTGTCAACCAGTGCTTCTTTATCCGCTGGGACATATTAGTAGTCTCCACCCTCTGGCTTGGTCAGCCAATCACTGCCGCCACCCAATCTCGGACTGTCTGCTCATTCTTTCTGTCAAGTTTGTCATCTAACTCATCTGTTTGTCTCAGAGCAGTATAGTCATTATCGAAGTGCACCTTATTGATCGCCTCAGCGGAGATATCAACCTTCACTCTTCTCAGCTCGACCTCTGTCAATGGGTCAATCACAATCGCCTCTGTCTCGATTTTCTGACTTTGGCAATCAATGCTCCATATATGCATCATATAACTCTTGCACCAACACTGGATGGTAATCCCCAGGAGAATTATTCAGGAAGCCCAACTAATAGTACATAATGGTATCTCTGGTGTAGGGGAGGATCTCCTGACCCTCAAAGCTAATACGCCTCTCCTCATAGATAGTTCTATTCTCATGTGGCCCGATACCATTTTTCAATGCAATCCCAGCCTCAAACAGCTCCTTAGCACCCTCAACTCTGAACCGGTGTCAATCATCTTCTAAATGTTTGGTTCTGACCTCCCTAGATTCAATGGCATCATCACCCTCAATTGGAGATAAATTCTGCTTAGTGGGGGATCCGGTGGGTGACTAGGAGGCCTATGAATCACCTCCAGATGGAGAGGCAGGTGAACCGCCTCTGGATGCAGCATCAGAATCCTCACTCTCGGCTCCATCACCGGACCCAGATGCAGATGATTCCTCCTCTTCAGACTGGGAGGAACTGGGATGTGTAGGAGCCGGTGCATCGTGACCGGCTTTCGTTCCGGACGGAAAGACACCCTGTTCTTCCTTTCTGGTATAACCTCGGGCTCATCATTCGAGGGTTCATCTCTCATAGTGTGTTGACTGTCGGGCCTCTTTCTACCCGTTTATCTCTGTGTTTGCCTTGGACCCCCTCTCGTGTAGTTGTCAATTTGGGTAGAGCCATACCTATAAGCATTAAAACCATAATCTAGTTATCCTGTACAAGTGAAATTCAAACTAAGTGATTCTAAAAAAAATGTCAGTTCTCTGAGCCTTGGGTCTGCAGACCGTCTTTGTGCAAAGATGGACTGTTGAACCTATCGACGGATCGTCAAACAGCTCGACGGTCTATCTACCTGTTGACGGTACCATCAACATATTTATGGTCTATCTGCAACAACTTAAGGTTACGCAAGTTCAATTTCAAATCCCTGACACACAGATATCATAGAATACTTGCACATTTTGGGACTTGGGGGTTCGGGTTACTCAGACTTCACCCTCATTTTTAACCTTTTTGACCTTTGGTACTTTCTCGAGCTTTGTTTGGTGGGTATAACGATATCAAACCATAAATTTTAATCTAAATACTCTCCAACCCGTTGGAGTTACTCAGACTTCACTCCTCAAATTGCATGCTTATCAGAATTTCACTTTTTACGAACCATTGGCGGGTAATGAATCAACACAAATTGTGGATCAAAATTTCCACCGACTCAATGGAGGTACGATATTCTCGTCTCCACGAGTCCTACTAGCAGCAAACATACCACATTCCCTTCCCCCAACCAACAATTTCACAATATGTAAAGTTTAAGCAAGAATTTCATCCAAGAAGTACAAATCTAGGTCATGATTTCAATCAACATCACATATATCACAACCCTCACCCAATTACTCAATTAATCATGGTATAAGCATACACCTAGTTCCCATTCTATAGATACATCAAATTAGGAACCTTAAGCGTGCTTATTAGCAATTTTCGAACAGATTACCAAAACTAAAACCAAGAAAGGGTCATTTTTGGCTCAACATACCTGATTATGAGTTGAAATTAGAAGAAAACTTGATTGAACACTACTAAAAATAGAGAGAACTTATGTGAGAGTAAGGGCAGAGGAGTTTTGGTTTTATGTGGTGGTGAGATGGTGGTGAGATGGAGGGTTTTATAGGGTGATTTAGGAATTTGACGAGTTTTAATGGAAGTAGGGAAGTGGGTAATAGAGTTATAGAGGGAGTTGAATAGGTGGAGAAGTGGGGAAGTGAAGAAGAGAGAAAGACGCGAGTAGTGATAGATTTAAATCCCTACCCGTCGTTCTCTTTTTTATTTATACCTTTTAATTTTTTTATTTTTTATTTTTTTACGCAGTACTTACCTAAGAAATTCAACGGATCGTCGTTGTACATCGACAGTACCATCGAATTTCAATGGTTCCTCGAATTGCCTGTTCAGAGAGTTGAACTTGCAAACTCTCTGAACTAGACCTCTGCATATCGTACATGCACATCGACGATTCGTCAACACTGTTGACGGTCCGTCAATTTGCACTGAGTTCCTGAGTTCAGCTCCTGCACACTCAACACCCATCAAACAGCCCAGATACACTACTGAAGAAAAAATAAAACACCAAAGAAAAACCAATTTTTTTTAAAGAAATCTAAACTTGGGTTGCCTCCCAAGAAGCGTTTGATTTAACAGCGAGGCACGACAATGGTACCCATTTTTACTCAGGGTCAGGATCCATTCCCAGATGCTTTAACCAGTACCGATCGATAGTTCTATCCCCCTCAATGCAACCATAGTAGTGCTTCACCCTCTGCTCGTTCACCTTAAATATCCGAGTTCCATCTTCGGACTTTAATTCAATTGCTCCATGGGATGAGACACTTACCACTTCAAAAGAATCGAACCAGCTTGATTTTAATTTGCCCATAGCAGCTTTAATCTAGAATTAAATAGCAGGATAGGATCACCCTTTTAAAATTCCCGCTTCAGGATTTTCTTATCATGATACTGCTTCATCTTCTCTTTATACATTGTTGCGCTTTCGTAGGCCTAGTATCGGAATTCATCCATCTCGTTGACTTGAAACAACCTGAGTTCGGTCACTTCTTCCCAATTCATGTTCAATTTCTTTAAGGCCCACATGGCCTTATGTTCAAGTTCAACTAGCAGGTGACATGCTTTACCAAAATGAACTTGAAAGGCGAAGTCCCAATTGGAGTCTTGAAAGTAGTTCGGTAAGCCCATAGAGCGTCATCGAGCTTACGGGCCCAATCAGTTCTGTTTGCATTCACCGTTTTAGCTAAAATACTCTTTATCTCTCGATTCGAGACTTTAACTTGCCCACTTGTTTAAGGATGATACGGGGTTACCACCCTATGCTTAACTCCATACTTCTCCATCAATCCCGCAAAGGCTCTATTGCAAAAGTGAAAACCACCATCACTGATTATCGCCCTTGGGGTACCAAAACGAGTAAATATGTTCTTTTTCAAGAATCCCATGACACTCTTGGCTTCATTCTTAGGTAAAGCCACCTCTTCTACCCATTTAGAAACATAATCAACAACCACCAAGATGTACTTCATGCCACAAGAGCTTACAAAGGGCCCCATAAAATCTATCCCCCAGACATCGAACACCTCAACTTCCATCACAAAGTTTATAGGCATGTCTTGCCTCCCACCAATACTCCCCTGCCATTGGTACTGATCACAAGAACGCACCATCAAATTAGCATCATGAAAGAGAGTAGGCCAATAGTAACCACATTCGAGAACCTATGCAGCAGTCCTCGTACCACTATGATGTCCCCCAACTGGAGAGTCATGGCAAGCCTTCAAAATCTCCAACACCTCACTCTCTGGATAATATTATCAGCGCAAATTCTAAATAAGTATGGCTCATCCTAACAGTACTAACGAGAATCGCGCAAAAACTTCTTTTTTGGTAAGATTTGACCTTATCTAGAACGATACCAGTCACCAATTAATTATCCAAATCCGCATACCAAGGTGCCACTTGCATAGACATTGCCAAAACTTTCTCATCCGGAAAAGCATCATCAATATCAAGTTCTTCTGCTGGCACCCCAGTTTCCTCAAGCCTAGAGAGATGGTCAGCTACCTGATTTTCGGACCCTTTTCGATCTTTCACTTCAAAATTGAATTCTTACAACAAAAGGACCCAACGAATCAGTCGTGGCTTAGCTTTCTTCTTTGTCATGGTTAGTGTACACCACAATCTTGGACCCCAACAAATAGGATCTAAACTTCTCAAAAGCATACACTATAGCAAGCAGCTCTCGCTCAGTCACAGTGTAGTTCATCTGCACCGCATTAAGAGTCCTACTAGCATAGTAGATTGGGTGCATAATTTTGTTATGCCTCTGGCCAAGCACAAAACCTATTGCGAAATCACTCACATCACACACCAATTCAAAAGGCAAGGACTAATTCGGAGTAACAATAACATGAGCAGAAGTGAGATGCTCCTTCAATAGATTAAACGCTTCTCGACACTTGTCATCAAACACAAACTTAGCCTCTTTTTTAAGAAGCTTTCACATCGGGTTAGCAATCTTGGAGAAATACTTGATGAAGCGCCTATAGAACCCAGCATGTCCCAAGAAACTCCTAACACCTTTGACTGAGATGGGTGAAGAAAGTTTTGCAATCACATCTATCTTCGCTTGATCGACCTCAATTCCCTTTTCAGAGATTTTGTGACCGAGGACAATCCCTTCCTTCACCATAAAGTGGCACTTCTCCCAATTTAGCATAAGATTTGTCTCTTCATATCTTTTCAGCACTTTACCCAGATGGTCAAGATAATCATCAAATGAATCGCCCACAACAGAGAAATCATCCATGAACACCTCCAAGAAGTCTTCTACCATGTCAGAAAAGATCGACATCATGCACCTCTAAAAAGTTCTTTGGTGCATTACACAACTCAAAGGGCAGTCGGCAGAAAGCAAACGTCCCATAAGGACAAGTGAAAGTTGTCTTCTCTTGATCTTCTAAGGCAATGTTGATCTGATTGTAGCCAGAGTACCCATCTAAGAAGCAATAGTAAGACCTCCCAGCCAGCCTATCAAGCATCTGATCAATGAAAGGCATAGGAAAATGGTCTTTACAAGTAGCTGAATTCAGCTTCCTATAGTCCATGCAAACACGCCATCCAGTGACTATACGAGTGGGAATCAGCTCATTCTTTGCATTAGGCACCACAGTGATACCTCTTTTCTTTGGAACACATTGAACAGGACTCACCCACTTGCTGTCTGCAATCGGATACACTACCCTAGCATCTAACCACTTTATGATCTCCTTTTTCACGACCTCTTGCATGTTTTGGTTCAATCTCCGCTGATGTTCAACACTCGGCTTGCTGTCCTCTTCTAGCTGAATTTTATGCTCATAATACCAGAAAGAATACCCCGAATGTCTGCTATGGTCCAACCAATAGCACACCTATACTCGCGCAAAATCTCCAATAGTTGCTCAATCTGTTCCTCAGTCAGTAATGCTGAAACAATCACTGGCAATGTCTTATTCGGACCAAGGAACTCATATCTCAAGTGTGTTGGCAGTTGCTTAAGCTCAAGCTTTGGTGGCTCACTAATAAAAGGCTTAGCTGGTGGAGTGATTTTATTTGCAAGGTCAAGATCAAGCTTTCTTGGGTGGTAAGTGTAAGAACCAAGACCCTCAAGGGCATTTACGGTTTCCATGTAGCCTTCCATGTCATCAGCATTAAAGTTCACAAGAATAGCCACAAGAGCTTCTCCCAAACTTTCTTCTTCCATTTTATGTTCGACAGCATTATCAATCCCATCAAACGAATCAATAACCGAGATATTCTCATAAAGTACTCGGCAACTTCATCCCCTTACTTACTTGGAAAGTCACCTCTTCATCGTTCACTCGGAACTTGATTTCATTCTTTTCAGAGTCCATAGCACTCTGTCCATAGCAAGGAAGGGTCTTCCCAAGATGATGGGAATCTCTTTATCAATCGTACAATCCAGAATAATGAAATTAGCAAGCAACATGAACTTACTCACTTGTACCAACACATCGTCTATAATCCCAACTGGCTTCTTGATGGATCTATTCACCATTTGTAATCACATGAAAGTCGGTCTAGGCATCCCCAATCCAGATTGTATAAAAATAGCAAGGGGCATTAAATTGATACTTGCCCCATTATTAAACAGACCACTAGCGAATGTATGAAGCCCAATATTGCACGAAATGATAAACGCTCCTGGGTTTCCCTTCTTCTGAACCGCAGTGGAAGCAATAATTGAACTCACGCGGTGAGTTAAATTCACTATCTCATGTTGAACAGACCTCTTCTTCGTAAGCAGGTCTTTCACGAACTTAGCAAATCCGGGCATCTCTTTCACAACATCTAAGAATGAAAAATTCACTGTTAACTGCTTCAACTGATCATAGAACTTTTGACACTTAGCATCATCATTCTTCTTTGCCAACCTCTGAGGAAAGGGAGGTTTTGCTTTGTACATATGAGTCAAGCTTAAAGGGCGGAGAGCCCTTTTATCGTCTGTTTCCTAGTATCAGCAGGAACATCTGGAATATCAGCAGCTTTCTCTTCAACATGGACCTCATCATCTACCATAGGCACATCAGAAGGCACCTCTTCTTCCTTAATAACTGGATCTAGATCAACCGCCTTCTTGTCAGCACTTTGAAGTATTTTACAACTTCTCGTGCTAATAGCAAAAGTACGCTCCACACCACCACCTCCATTCTTAGGGTTTGGAATGGTATCACTAGGAAGTCCTCTTTTTCTAGAAGGATGTTGCTTTCTAGAAAGATCATGCATCTGCAGTTCAAGGTTTTGAATCACTGCTGAGTGAGAAACCACTAGTTCTGATAGCCCAGATAATGTCTTTTCAATATTCGTCTGACTTGCCAACACTTTTTCAAGCATTGACTCCAACCTCGAACTACCTTAATCATTAGACTGCCCTTTAGGTGGAATGTAAAGGTTGGAACTTCTGTTTCCGAAGTTACCATTGTTGTTGTTGTATCTACCTTGGTTCGCTCCACCATAGTTGTCATTTTAGTTTCCTTGGTTATTGTTGTACACCTTGCCCTTGTTGAGGTCTCCAGTATCTTTGAATTAGTCCAGGAATTTCCCCTTTTGCGATGTAGTCTGCATATTGAACATTCTCAACTGGCGGAGGGGGACCCTCTTGATACGGACCCTCCTGGACTTGGTAAATTCCATGCGGCATGCATGAGATATCTTCACAAACGTTTACCTTCTTCGACTCCCTCTCATCAATCATCTTCGTCAGTAAAAAGATATTTGTGGCCAGTTGTGCCAATGCCTGCTGTGTCTCCTGGTTATCCTTCACAATATTTTAGATCAATGGTGTCCCAAGTGATAAACCATCAGAATTACTCGAGTGCCATGCTTGACTGTGTGTAGTCAATCGATCAAGTATATCAGTAATAACAGCATAGGACTTATTCATGAAACACCCACTAGCAGCATTATTGGCGATTGCTTGAGTCATAGGATCCAAACCTCTGTAGAACTTTTGCTTCAAACTATAATCTGGGAAACCATGGTTCGGACTCCTGTCCAAATATTCTTTGCACTCTCCCAAGCTTCAAAAAGTTATTCCCCATGACGTTGTTTGAACTCGTAAATTTGATCACGAATCTCAGCTCTTTTACTCGGGGGATACCACTTCCTGAGAAACACTTTGACCATCTCTTCCTATGTAGAAATAGAGTTTCGGGGCAGCTTTGTGAACTATTTTCTCACTTCTCCGGCTAATGAATATTTGAAGAGTTTCAGCCTAATAGCTTCTTGAGACACACCCATTTGGATATGATGAGAGCATACATCCAGAAAGTTTGTTATATGCAGGTGAGGATCATCATCGACTGCATTCCGAAAGTATCCCACTTGTTTGAGCATATGATAGAGGGATTGGTCAAACTTAATAGTAGCAGCAGTCACCCTCGGATGAATTATTGCAGATGCAAAGTCTTCCTCCATATCTGATTCATTAGCAAAAAACGTTGTCGACTGGAAGTTCGTTGTTGTCCATGATCACCTGGTTTACAAGGTAGCAAACAAGGTGTGTTGGAATAGGACAAAGACTTTAAGAAGAGTAAACATTATTTAGTAATTTCAAAATCGTATTCCCCGGCAACGGCGCCAAAATTTGATACGCTCAAAATACACCTTTTAATAGCGTAAAGCGTACAATGTCAAATATAGTAACCGAATAAGGTTGGGGACAAATCCCACAGATAATATGGTGCAAAAAGTTTACTAAACAAGTATTATACCAATCTTACGGTCCTGGTGTATTCTAAAAAAAAGGGTTTTATAAGAGTTTTGATTTGTGGACTAATTTAGAGTTGTAAATAAATGGATAAAAAGAATCAAGGTTGTGTCCCCGTCAGATAAAGTGTATGATCATGAGTATCGATCTTGATATACTTCTAATGGATCGTTGTATGAATGCACTTAACCTCTATGTGAATCTAGACTATTTCTCAATAAAAAAAAGATTATTTCTTTCCATGCTTTTCCCAAAGATAAGAAAGTATGCATGAAGAACAGTTAATTATGCCAAGTAAATTCCTCTTATTCCTAAGTGAATTTATTAAACAAGGTTTAAAGCCTTGAGTTCTTGTTATTTGTTCTTACCAAACCCTAGTTATTTTCCCAAATAAACCAAAGTTTATGGCATTAGCTAATGTTTGCAACCACTAACTATATGATGAAAACGAAGAACAAATAAACCCTAACAATCCATTATGTGTATATCATTCACAATCCCCAATCACAAAACACCCATCCTTGGGTTGACAACCTTAGTAAAGATGTTTAGCTACTCATAGAAGAAGAACAACAATAAAAGATTGAAGATTGCATAATTGAATTTTTATTGAAACTTACGAATAAAACTGAAAGTAAATGAATGTAATTGTCTGGAAAATCTTCAACCGTACTAAAAACCCAAAAGTAATTACTACAAGTCTAAAACTCCAGATGTCTGAAAAATAAAACCTAAACAGGTATTTATACAAGTTAAACTTCAGAATAATTAATCACAATCTAGTTCCTGTTCGGCTTGGAACTCGACGGACCATCTTTGTATATTGACGGTACCGTCGAATATCAATGATGCACTTCAACGGTCTGATGATAATTTTTAACTTGCAAAAACTCCATTGTCCATGTACATCGATGGACCGTCGACCATGTTGACGGTCCATCGATCTTCTCATCTTTTTGCATCAATGTAGCACAGTCTCTAATCTTTTACTCAGTGTAATTCGATGACCTACTTGACGGACCGTCGAGCATGTTGACGGTCCGTACAAGTGAAAAGCAGTGCCTTGTCTTCAAAATTCCTTATTTTCAAGAGCTTTTGCAATTCCACTTCTAAATACCTACACGTACACAAAACACATCAAACTAAGACAAACTTACTCGAAAACAAGTAAAACTTAGATTTAAAAAGAATTAGATGTGCCATAATTTCATGGCACATCACAGGAGCATATGTATACTGGCAATTGCATTGCATTTCATACCATTCATACTTGATTGTGTTGGGTATTTGAAAGTATTATTTGAATATTGGGAAAGGTGAAAGTTGTATCACTTGGTTGGATTGTGGATTCCTTATTTCAAATGCTTGATTGCTTATAAACTGTGAAACTTAAGACTAACAAAGCAAAGAGGTGTGTATCGGAAGTACAAACCCTTGTCGTCACTATAGTTTAGGGTCAGTCAATGATGTTGTTGGGTACACGTTCTTCCCATACTCACTCTACCCTTGCTACACCTTTTATGTGCAAGTTTGGATTCGGGTTCAAGTAGATGACGAGATCCTATTGATCATGGAGGCATGCTTTGGAGTCTAGGGTGAGCTGATGATGGTCCCACAGCACTGGACTTGATTCTTATCTTATTTACTGTCTTTCTTCATTTCGAACAGTATTATGTAGTAACTTCAGACTTGTATTCCGGATAGTAGCTCTTGTACTTATGACTTCCAGGTTTTGGAGAGGTGTAGAACTTAGTTTCCGCATTTATAAATTATGAAACTTTATTGTTCAAATAGATGAGTTAATTTATGCTTTTATGATTGTTAGAAGACTAAGTATTACTTGGGTTTGCGTGTAAGTTAAGTAGGTGTCCTCACAACCACTTTGGGATTTTTGGGTCGTGATAAAACTAGTTTTGGCAAGTTTACTACTAGAAGTGCATGGGAGTTACTGACGAATAGGTAAGTTGCTACATAGCAATTCAAGAAGATTTGTGTCACGACCCAAACTGGAGGGCCGCAACGGGCACTCGGGCCTTAATTGTCGAGCACCACCATGACATATATTCATAACCGTACAAACATACACAAGTGGGACAGGAGGCCCGCCAAGAGACATCTGAATAAACATATAAAATACTCGACAAGGAACTACCCCAACGTGATATACATGAAATATACTGGCCTGCAAGTCCGACATGAGCATCCCTACAAAATATCAACATACATGACATATGTCTACAAGCCTCTAAGCAGTACATAATCATCATAAGATCGGGACAAGACCCCGCCATACCCATAATATATATCTGTACTGACCTAAAGGGAAACTATAGAGCAAGTGGAGCGCAATGACCCTGGCTCCTGAACTGGTAAGCTACTGGGAGGACCGTCAACCTGTATATCAGGACATATGGGCATGAAACGCAGTATCCCTAGGCAAAAGAATGTCAGTACGAATAAAGTACCGAGTATGTAAGGTGTGAAAACAACATAAGATAGACACAAGAGTAACATGAGATAAGAAGGAATCAACCTGTACATCTGAAATGCCTCTGAGGGCCATGATATGCATAAGTATTGTATATATGTGTATATAACACCGTTCATATATATTTATGCGTATAAAACTTCATCAAGCCTCTGTGGTCACCCCATCATATCATATCGGCCTCTGTGGGCATAATCATCATCATATAACCAACTGATCAAGTGGCGGTGCGTATATAACGCCATTACCTTTCCCATAACCTGTATAGATATCATATAGTATCCCATATCACCCCTTATTAACTTCTTACTTTAGCTTAATAATATCCTTATCATGATAATGAATTCATCCATTAATGATTCTAGCCTTACACCATTTATTTATAGCAAGAAAACAGTCCACGAATCCAACTATTCTCAATTGGCAACTTTATTCACTAGTTCATGTTCAATCCATCCATTTAACTTAACCAACATCAAATTAATCTTAATTCCAAGTAGGAACCCAAAATACTTAAGAACCCAATATGTTACCTTATATAGTAGCCAAAACTCGAAATCAAAGCCTCCTTTAGCTCACAACATGCTTTAACTTCAATACAACATGCTTTAACTTCAATAAAACAACAACAAAGTGCTAATCTTCACTTAAGCTAATCCCCAAGGTTAATCTAGCATCAAATCATCATGTTTTGTTCTTGGATACTTATGAACTTTTAGAGAGGTTTTGGGGAGTATTTGGACGAAGTTTGAAGTGAAAATAATAAAAAATGAACCCTGGACCGATTTTAAAGTATCAAAAGGTCGGCCACCGCCTCAAAATATTCCCAACTTATATGGGTCGTACTTCCATGTACGGGCCATACTTTTGGGCCTTATCTGGGCCTTCATTTTTCCAACATTCTAACAAAAAACTGTCTGTACTTGAAATCATATTTTTTTTGTATGGGCCGTACATCTTACCGTACTTCTCGGATTTGCAATTTGTTAGTTGCATTGGAAAGAAGACTCTCTGAACTTAAATTCACATAGGTTATGCATTCCTTAACTCCTCATATGATAGGAGATATAACTCCCTAAAGTTGGACCAAAAATCTTGTCCAGAATTCTGCCAAATTTTTTCGAAGTTTCAACAAACTTAATTTCTTCGATTTGCTTGAACCCGGAACCTTTGGATACTTTCTTAACACTTTTTAAAAGTATTCCTTAACCTTATAAGGGTTCCATGGCCTCTTTGGGCTTACGTTAGTTTACTTACGACGCAAACAATGCGAGATTTCCAAGGTGTAACAATTTGGGTGAAAGCCATCCCATTCAAAATTTACATTTTCTTATGGATATTATGGAAGGCAAAAATTCTTATAGATGAAGTGTTGGAAAAGATGGGAATTGCAGTGGTATAATGGTGTTGTGCAAATCCAAAGCATGAAATAATGGAACATCTCTTCCTGACTGGTGAATTTTCTACTAAAGTATGGACATATTTTGCAGTGTAGCAAGATTAAATGGTCTTTTCGTTCAAGCAAAATAGGCAGTACACAAGTGGTGACAAGTTGAAATACCAATAAAACTAAAAACCATTTTTCAAGCCATTCCAGCAGTAATGTTGTGACACATTTGGAAGAGAAGGAATGCAGTTGCTTATAGGCCCCTATGTTTTATTAATAGGGTGATACATGATATCAGTGCTTCCATACATTTATTTAACAGGCTCAAATATCCTTTAGCTCAAGGATATACATGCAGTTTGACCTTATTTGTTTCAAATGTTGGAAGAATATAAGCCTCATATTGGTGTTAAAATGGTCAACTGGAAGCGTCCTTCAATAGGATGGTATAAGTGTAATACAAATGGAGCCTCTAGGGGCAATCCAGGCCCTTCTTTTGTAGCTTTCTGTATTAGAAATAACTTTGAAACTTTGGTCTATGGTAAGGGGAGAAGAATACACGATACAACAACTATTGTAGCAGAGGCCACAGCTATTAAGGATGGTTTGAAATTTTGTATTGATAAACATTTGACTCCGGTTACAGTAGAGACTGATTCCTTGACAATGAAGAACAAACTGGATGGAGGATGGGAAGTACCTTAGAGTGTCACTACAACAAAATATGCTTTTAGCGAAAATTAGTTAACGACAATAACTTAATTGCCGCTAATTGTAGTTTAGAATAAGATTGTGCTTTTGCAATAACAATAAATAGGATTGTCTATATTCACCATTCATGGGCTTGTACTTTCACTTTTTCCCTTTCATATTTCATATAACTCGTTGATTGCACACTTATTCCAATATAATTTCTACTCCTTCCGTCTCAAGACATTTGTCGTCCTTACTAAAAATACTTGTCTCAAAATATTTGTCGTTTTATCCAATCAAGACAAAATTAATTAACTTTTTCTCATTTTACCCTTGTATTGATTAACAACATTTAAGAGGTTCTCACCATTAATAGACTAGATATTTATTGAGGAGAGATTACATGAAATATGTTAAGAGCGTAAAATAGTCAAAATTCTACCCTTATAAATGCTTTCTTAAGGTGTGTGTAAATGAAAATGCGATAAATATTTTGAGATGGAGGGAGTATTGTTTTAAGAAGTTTGTACTAATTAGTTTGGAAATATTGCATGTGTCCAAGAACAAGTTCAATTGAAAAGAAGGTAGGAAAAAAATGATTTACTTTACCTTTAAAACTTAACAACAATGGAAATCTAAAGACGTGTCCAAATGTAAATATAATATAAAATAGATAGAACCGAGAACCATATTAATGAAAAAGGAAAGAAAACATGAAGTTCAGCTCGTTCTTCAGTTAAAATCATACATCCAAATGGATCCAGTTATTTCCTATCAGAAAACATTTCTTCCCTCCAGATATTTTACACTCTAAAATCCCCCCTAATTCAAATCTCTCTCTCTCTCTCTCTCTCTCTCTCTCTCTCTCTCTCTCTCTCTCTCTCTCTCCCTCCTTTCTCTCTCATATCCATAGCTTCTGTAAGTTTAGCTCGAATTTTTGTTTGAATTTAGTTTAATCAGTTGAATTTAGTTTAATCAGTTAGCTTTGACGATTGTGAATTTGCAATGTGTTGTTTGGTAATTATGTGATTCAATTAATCGTTTTACCGGAATTGGTGATTTTTTGTGTGATTTTTAGTGGTAAGTTGAGAAATTGGGGCTTTGATTGCTGGATTATGTGACTAATCTGATTATTTCGGAAATTTATGAGTTTT
>NW_026725928.1:0-48478 GCF_029784015.1 Lycium ferocissimum
ACCTTACATCCTCTTTTCCCCTTTTGCAACCCAAAACCAAGTTGAAAACCCCCAAAATTCACAATTTGGTCATGTCTACCAAATGTCGATCAAAGGCATCTTCGAATTGGATTCTTGACTAAGCTTAACATCGAAATTTCGCAAAGATTTCCCCCGTAAATATACCATGCCACCAAGCTTAATCGGTCGATTTCAATCGACAATCCGGGAATTCAACCCGGCCAAACCATCCACACTAATGGTAATATTCATATCAACAATTTCAAGAATCAACCCAAAGTGCATTCTAACAATTCAATCAACATACCATTTCCTTCAAGATCTTTTAACTCCCGTAAGGACAATAACAACTTGATAATTTACCTCTTAACAACATCATACTAACAACATTGTATTCCTATTCATGCAAGAACATCATACTCCATTTACATAATCTTCCAAACAAGCCTCCAACTACTAAAACTTCACTAAGTTCATTAAGCTTTTATTTGCAACATAACATTCATAACACAACAATCAAAATACTACATAAACTTAACTCTTCACTCCTATACCATATAGCATGCACACGGCTTCACTCACCAACATCTTCATTTCATGAATTCCATTCATCTCAACACACTATCACACGTCCACAACCATGCATAACGTATGAAAAACAAGATTGCACCTTATCTTTTCCTTGACTCCCGCCTTAGGAACTTCTTTGCAAGAACGGATAGTTTTCTTCTTCCAACAACCTCCTCCACGTCGTAAAGGACCTTCTATTTCCAGCGGGAAAACAAGAAGAAAATAATTTTTCCATGATCATTTGCCATGGCTGAATCCACTGTACCCACGGCCGTGACTCCCTCTCCCTTTTTTTTTCTTTTGTTTCTTTCTTTCTTTCTTGTTTCTTTCTCTCTTCTTAAAATATGACTACTACTCTCCCTTATATATATATACATTACATACATGTGAGGGGCATATGCCCCCCCCCCCCTCTCTAGATTTTTCCTCTTTTTTCTTGATTTTTCTTTTCTTTTTCTTGAATTTTCTAAAGTGGTCAAAGATGACCACTTGTCTTCCTAAACAAGCTTTGGCCCATGCATTTTTTATAATCTACATTCCTAGCCCCTTATTAGTTAAAAATAAGGGCATATAGTACACGGCCAACTGGCCTCTCCAAGATTTTCAAGACTTCGTGAAATTCCCATTTTGCCCTTAGCCTTGCATAACATTTCAACAACCTCTTTTCCGAATTTTTCCTTTTTGCCCTTAACCTTTCTCATTATTTCCATACTACCAACATCCATAAGTAATGCTCATAACCTACTAATGCATTAAAATAATTTTAGAACATAGTCTTGTCCTTAACTTCTCGCCATTAACTCGGGATATTCAAATGTACAAAACGCGAGGTGTAACATGATAATGTAAACATAAGTAGTAAGTGAAATGAAATGGTAAAATCTCGCACCCTCTTCGGGGTCGTTTTTGAAAAATAGCTCACTCGGACATGGGCGAGGCCATGGTGCCCGGACGTGAGGGCCGAGGCCATAGCACACTCGGTGATCGGTGAAGCCACGCCGCTCGCTCGGGTACCGAGGCCAGCACGCTCCGTGCATAAGGCGAGGCCACGCACCCGCTTCGGAGTGGTTTTAGAAAGTCTAGATATTAAAATCACACACCCAAATGAGTGGTTTTAGAAAAATCAATTTTGTGGTTCCTTGTACAAAACTAATTTTAAAAATCATCGCTGAACCACAAACGCGTTTCCGAAGCCATTTTGGAAAAACGAAGTAATAATTATATTAGAACATTGTCACACCACCACGTACATTATAGAACATAATGAGGCAAACTTCTAAAACAATCGGCCTTTGGTAGTCCGGTCCTACTCGTGCAAGTTCCTAAATGTTTGGGGAGTTCTTCCATCATTTCACACAATTTCGAATTCAATTCTATTTGAATGAATAGTAGTTAATTTCAATCTCGAATTTCTAAGAGGAATTGTCCCCGAGGCACATATTCAAGCCTATTACGTCAAGACATGCCAAAGAAGGAAAGTAAGCTCAAGATACCTTTTCCGCCGTTTACGTTTACCCAAATCCCGGCTCGAGTTAGCTAAAAGTCGCAATTTGGTCACATTTACCAAATATCAACCATAAGGCTTTAAGAATTCATTCTTAACCAACACTTGTCTTAATTTTTCAAATAAATTCACTTATTTTTGCCGAAATTTCTACAAAGACTCTCCCCGTAAATACACCGTCCCGAGAATATGGCTCGGCCCCGTAATGTCAACAACAACAAGACAACAACATCAACAATTGTCCTCGACTATAACATAAATAGTCTTTATTTCTATATAAGGCGACAACTTCCATTCCAACTTCTCGTTATCAAACTAATATTACCATTTTCATATTCATTCTTCAAGGCCATTCAAAGGCAAATCAAGAAAATTTCACATTGTTTCCATAAATTATTCAAAAGTTCCCACCGAAACCATGATTCACCCAAAGCTTCCAACTTTAGACATAACTTCCACACATATTTTTGTCTTCCAATTTCATTAACGATAATCGTAATTTGCATCTTACAATTCCATTTCCATAATTACATAAAAAATCTATAATAAAATCCCATAATTTCACTCATAACCATTCACAACCAATTTTTCATGCTACTTAAACCATTAGTCTTTATTTCTATATAAAGACTACAACAACACAAAACTAGTATACCAAGTAAAAATCAACTCACCTCCCCTCCACCAATTGGCACCCATGGCCACACACGCACACACACACACATACACACACACACACCCCATAATTTCATACTTCCATTCATTTCCACACATACAACATATATGTTTCCATAACATAATAAGGACATAAAAATTCTTACCTTTCCTTCCAACTTCTCACTTGCCAATACAAAAGATAGTTTCTTGCAAAACAATTATACCATATTGAAAGAGTCTTGAACTTAATAAGAATTCAAGAAGAGAGGAATTTTTTGGATCAAAATTGGATGGCTTGGAATTTTTTTTCCTTCATGGCCGAATGGCCATTATCTTGTTCTTCATCTTTCTTTATTTCTTGCTTTGTCTTCAATTGAAAGATGAACAAATATGTATATATACATATAATTCTCATGCATGTGAGTGGGCACATGCCCCTCTCTAGAAATTTCCTGATTTTCTCTAGCAAGAATATTAAATTTTGTCATCTTTTTATTATTCCCTTTTCTTTTTCTTTCTTTTAGTCACATGGCCAATATGGCCTCTTTGGAGTTTTCATGAAACTTGAGTGAAATTCCCCATTTTGCCTCGACTTTCGCATTATTACCGTTTCGCCCCTAGCCTTCCACGTTATTTCCATTAGCCATTTTGCAAATTCCTCTCGTTTACCCTTGGCCTTTCCCAATATTTCCATACTAATAATGTTCATAAGCAACATTCATAACCCCGGCGCATTAAAATAATTTTTGAAAATCGTCTCGCCCGTAACTTTCCACGACCTTGAAATTTCCAAACGTACAAGATGCGGGCTATAACGACCCCCGCAACATTAGGGACACATAACCTGCCTCGATACCTGAGTACTCCATCACCTGTGATCACAAAGGGTGTCTTTTTTTAGGGTGTCTTTTCTTTCTGAGGTGCTGTATCTCGGTAATGAACTAGAACAGGATCCTCATCTTGTGACGCTCCTTTATCTCTACTACCAAGGATGATACCGCTGTGTCTTGAACAGTAACTCCTACATCACCTGAATCTATCAATCGAACTTCGAGGCTAGCTAATCGATGAACCTCACGGACCATTTCTCTTTTCTCTAGTGGCACGTGTGAGAAGCTACACATAGATTTACGACTGAGGGCATCGGCTACAACATTAGCCTTCCCGGGATGGTACAGAATGTCCACATCATAGTCTTTTAACCTCTCCCACCATCGCCTTTGACGCAAGTTCAAATCCTTCTGTTTAAAGATGTACTGGAGACTCTTATGATCAGTATAGATATTAACATAGACACCGTATAAGTAGTGCCTCCATATCTTCAAGGCATGAATCACTGCTGCTAACTCAAGATCATGGGTTGGATAATTCTTCTCGTGCTTCTTCAACTGTCTAGAAGCATAAGCGACAACTTTACCGTGCTGCATCAACACATAGCCCAATCCAACACCTGAAGCATCACAATATACCACATAGCCATCTGCTCCTTCTGGAAGAGTCAAAACTGGTGCTGAAGTTAACTTATCCTTCAGCGTCTGAAAACTCTGCTCACAAGCATCTGTCCATTGGAACTTAGCTGATTTCTGAGTTAATCTAGTCAATGGGGCTGAAAGCGAGGAAAATTCTTCTACAAACCTTCTATAATAACCTGCCAAGCCCAAAAAACTACGTATTTTCGCTGGTGCCGTGGGCCTTGGCCAATTCTTCACGGCCTCAATCTTCTGGGAATCCACTCTAACGCCTTCCTCTAAAATAATGTGACCCAGAAAAGCCACAGAGTTCAACCAGAACTCACACTTGGAAACTTAGCATACCACTCTTTACCTCGAAGAATTCTAAGCACTGTCCGCAGATGTTCTGCATGATCGGCCTCTGACGGCGAATAAACCAGAATATCATCTATGAACACAATCACGAACAAATCTAGAAAGGGCCTGAATACGCGATTCATCAAATCCATGAATGCAGCTGGGGCATTACTCAGCCCGAACGACATAACACAAAACTCATAGTGGCTATACCTAGTCCGGAATGCCGTCTTCGGAATGTCCTCTTCCTTTACCTTGACCTGGTGATATCTTGATCTCAAGTCTATCTTCGAGAAATATTTAGCGCCTTGCAACTGATCGAATAAATCATTGATCCTCATGAGCGGATACTTATTCTTTACGATACTCTATTTAATCGTCTATAATCAATACACATTCGCAAAGAGCCATCCTTCTTTCTTATAAATAACACCGGCGCTCCCCACGGTGATGTACTAGGCTCCGATAAAGCCCACTTCTCGATCAAATCTTTCAAGCGCGTTCTTTCAATTCTTTCAACTCGCAGTGCCATCCTATAAGGAGGAATAGATATTGGTCGAGTGTCCGGCAATATGTCAATAGTAAAATCAATCTCCCTCTGCGGGGGGCCCGAAGCTCATACGGAAACACTTGAAATCATTAACCACGGAAATTGCATCAAGGACGCGACATACCTCACTTGCACATCTTGAACTCGAACTAGGTGAAAAATATTCTTTTTGGATCATTCTTTACCTTAAGATAGGAAATAAACCTACCCCTAGGCGGAACGACATTGCCCTTCCACTCTCGGCTCACCTGAAACCGGAATCGAACCATCCTTGCTCTACAATCAACATTAGCATAATAAGAAGCCAACCCGTCCATACCTATAATAACATCAAAATCAATCATATCTAACTCGATTAGATACACTGTTCTACGGTATGGCGGTCACAAAATATAGCAACACGATCTCGGTATACCCACCTAGCTATAATCGGATCACTAGCCGCGTAGACACCTCAAAAGATTTAATCAGCACAAGCTCTATTCCAAACTTGCCGGCAACAAAGTTCGTAACATATGATAAAGTGGAACCTGGATCAATCGATGCATAAACATCGTGGGAGGAACCGATAATATACCCTCGTAACAATCGGGAGACGTCTTACGGTCCTGTCTACCAGCCAATGCACACACGCGGTGCTGAGGACCACTCAAGATGGATGCTTTACTCCTCCCCCTATCTCGCCCTGTTGGCGTTTGAAAAACATTCCCCGAAGGGCGCACTGTAGAAGATGAGCCAGCCACAGACCCTGTAGGCTGAACCATACCTGAACCAACCCCCATCGGGCACTCCCTCATCCTGTGGCCTGGCTGTCCATAAGCATAGCAAACATCTGAACCCAGCCGACACTGACCTGCATGTAACTTGCCACATTAGGTACATCGCGGAAAAAGGGGCCTCATCGTACGGCCCGACTGCGGTCGGTGCGCAGCCTCGACGCTCTAGAACTCTGGCCCGCTCCGGAATAAGAGGACCATTCAAACCTCTAACCTGGAAACCGCGGAGGTGCACTTCCTGTCGACTGATAAGAATACCGGGGATGCTGCTATCTCTGTCCTCCCCTGAACTCACTGACCATCTCAAAAGATCTATCCCTCTTACCACGGTTCCGGTCACGCTCACGCTCTATCCTCCGCCGGCGTTTACGATCCTCCAATTACGTGCATACACACGTATACGGGGAGATGTCCATCCGTCGTTGTGTGCGGCGGTCGTGCACTCATCTATCAAGTGTGGCCCTAGACCGACCATAAAGCGATGAACTTTATCCTCCATCTCAGCCACCATGGCTTGGGCATATCTAGCCAAGGAATCGAAGTGTACACAATACTCTTGTGCATTCATACTACCCTGCTCAATACGTAGGAACCTATCTGCTCGGGCCCGTCAGACCTCTGGAGGTAAGTAATGGCGAAGAAAAGCATCTGAGAACTCTCGCCACACGGCTAGAGGGGCATTTTCTCCCCTAGATAACTCCCATGCCTGATACCATTGTATCGAAATATCCCGGAGTCTATATAAATCCAACTCGACCGACTCAATCTCATCCGTATGCATAACCCTCAAGGTCCTCTGCATACCATTAATGAAATCCAAGGGGTCCATATTTTGCTTTATCACAGAAAACTGAGGAGGACCTAACCCAAGAAAGGTCTTTACAGTCGAACTACTGGCCCTGTCTGCCTGGTCAACACCGACTCCCTATCGCTGAGCCTGGCCAACTACTAATCTGGTCAATAACTGTACGGCATCCCGTATGTCACGACCCAACCCAGTAGGCCGTGACTAGTGTCCGAGCTGGACACTCGTATACATTCTCGTTAGCTAATTAGTACACGACTCCACGATAAACTTATATAAAAGGCAAGATGTCGTCTCAAACATCGTCGCATATGTATATATATATCAAAACAACTCCGTCTCCCCTGAGTCACAACTACCAACGATAACATCGTACAAGCGGCAAGGTTATCACAATACGCGGGTACACCCCAACTAAACATATACGCAAGTCGACAAGGTCGCCAATATATATATATATATATATATATATATATATATATACGAGCGCGGGCGCACTACGAACGGGAACGACCCAAAACATATATCATACGAACGGGCGAACGGTGCCTATATACAAACCCACACGTATACCCGGACCCAAGAGTAACAACAAGATTATCATATGACGAGACGGGGCCCCGCCGTGCCTCGGATAAACACGTATATACAACGAGAGAATGCGTACCAAAAGCTAGGCTCTGGGACAAGGGAGCACTCCAAGAAAGAATAGGTATCCTAAGGCCGGCGGATCACCAAACGAGCGTCATGCGTGCGGGCATGAAACGCAGCCCCCCGAAGAAAGGGGGTCAGTACGGAATATGTACTGAGCATGTAAAGCATGAAATACAGTAAACAGGATCATACTGAAATAAGGAGTATAGGAAACTAGTACAATAGCCAGAAAACCGCAAGGCTTACCTTTGAACATAAATCATACATGTCAATATCATGCCCAGCCCGTTATAGGGCTTAATGACATAACTAGATAATCATCCTGTACATATGCATATATAACGTGTCCCGGCCCTCTAGTGAGGGACTCGGTAAATAAAGCATCATATACATGTACATATAACGTGTCCCGACCCCTCTAGTGGGACTCGGTGAATAAAGTCATCATATGCTATCCCGGCCATCATTCTCGTATCATCATATCATCATGTCATCATATCATCATATACATATACATAAAACGTGTCCCGGCCCTCTAGTGAGGGACTCGGTCGATAATGCAGTAAAACTGTGCACGAGAACATGTCCTGGCCCGGGACTCAGTGAAAGATGTGACAGTATGCACGAGCAGAGTAGTGAGTAACCATATACATATAAATCATCTTTTGAGACTCAATAGATAAATAGACTAATCAGCGCTCGAGCAACAAGATAATAGTCACACTCGAAACACTCCTTGAATATCATTACAAACTATATCAATAATGCCTCAAAAAAAATCATAGACACGTATTAAGTTAATCCGAGTCACTTATAAAGTTATAGATATTATTCATTATAGAATCCTTTAAAAACGGGGAACTTTTATGCATCATTTACTATTCAATCATATAAAATACTCGAGGGTAATAGCTCGATCATCTCGAGAGTTTTAACATCAAGAAGTGAGTAAGAATCATAAATCATACTCAGAATTTGCGAATAGAATTTCCCCAAAGCTCATATCATATCATACTTATATCTAGGACATGCCAAAAGAAAGAAAGGGTAAGCTTTACATACCTTTAGCGTTTCGCAACACTCGCGTATACGCTGCCCAATAGTACTCTAACCTATATTAAGATATCAAGAACTACGATTAGGCTACGAGGGAATTCAAAACGCATTCTAACGTTAGTAACTCCTTTCTAAATAATTTGACGACATTTACTTTACATTCAAATCAACCACATACAATCAAGCCAACACCAATGATCATGCGTTCAAGTGCTAACCCGAGACTATTCAAACAACACTCGAGGACACTTCGGACAACCCGCGCAATATTCAAAACAGCCCATTCAACATACGCTACAAGCCGCAATCGTCCAACTCAACAAGAACAACAACAACACATTCTTTCCTTTCAATTCATGAACTATACCAACAATCCATACGTTATAATATTATCCATATAAACATAAGAAACTATATTAACAACATACTATCTTCTACAACAGCCCACAACGATTTCAACTCCAATTTGAACCATCAACTACTTTCATTTTCATCACAAAATCCATAACAACAACAACAAAAATATCAAGTAAATCAATTCACCATTTCCCTACACAAACAGCCCCTACACGGCCTCAACATCTACATACATAATTTCATGATTTCTATTAATTTCTACATACTATAACACATTCAAACCATCCACAACACATGCAAAAGGAGATTAAACCTTACCTTTAATACTTGGCTTTCCAACTTGGCTCCAACTTGTGCCTTGAATTTATTCTTGTTCTTGTTGCTCTAAAATCAACTCCACGTTAATATAAACCTTCTAAGGAGTTGAATTTCTTGAAGAAAATTAAATTTGATCAAGGTTTTTGCAAGGTTATTCTCGCCACCATGGCGAGAGGTTCTCTCTCTCTCTCTCTCTTCTCTTGTTTTGTGAAGATGAAAATGGTGTGCTTGGTCATCAAATTTACTT
The DNA here is from genome assembly GCF_029784015.1 of Lycium ferocissimum. NCBI lineage: Eukaryota > Viridiplantae > Streptophyta > Magnoliopsida > Solanales > Solanaceae > Lycium > Lycium ferocissimum. Next base: position 9,303 of record NW_026725928.1, read on the forward strand.
TTATATGGTGCCTAGGTGTTGGATACATGTCCCACTCATGGCTTGAGCCAATCAAATGTGGCCAAGCTATGGGTGGGACCCACACGGCCAACTTTGACTTGGTTAATGAAATAATTAAGTCTTAATCCCACTTTAATAATCTAATCATGATTAATTAATCTCTAATCTCCATTAATATTTCTATACCAAATAAAATTTATAGGCAACTTGTGCATTAAAATAAAATCGGAGGTTAAAAGTCTCTGCCTTGTATCCCAAAAATAGTCTTGTCCTTAACTTGTCGCAATTTGCTTTAGAATGTCCGATGTTTAAAAATACGGGATATAACATCCTTCTCCCCTTTAGAACATTCGTCCTCGAATGTTATACTAGTCTTACGAGCTCTTATAAACACTTCGTGGGGGAGTCTCTTTTATTGTTATAACACATAGCTTATTTATCAGTCAACATAACCAAATTGAGAGTTGAGATTACCTGTGGGCATAGGAAACAAGTGAGGATATTTCTTCTTCATCTCCTCTTCAGCTTCCCAAGTCATCTCCTCCCTATTATTGTTCCGCCACAAGAACTTTTCAACGGAGGCCATTGTCGTCTTTAAGAAAACGCAACCTTCTCACCGACGATCCGGATAGCTAACCAGATTCTCCTCATACGATAGCTCTTCCGTCACTCGGACATCATCCACGAGGGAATATACCGGAAGGATCACCAATACATTTTGGCGCATGACACGTGAAACACTCTTGGATGTCTTGCTTCCGGATCGGATGGTAGGTCAGAATTCGTAGGCAACATTGCCTACCTTTACGAACAACTTTGATAAGGCCCAATATATCTCGGGTCTTAGAAGTTTTCCTTTCTTGCCGAATCTCATCACACCCTTTATAGGTGACACCTTCAAGAATATAATCGCCAATCTCGGAACTCTAAATGTCGTATCACGTCGATTATCCGCATATGACTTCCGTCGACTCCGAGTCGCTAATAACCTTTCCCGAATAAGTTTTACTTTATCAATGGCTTGCCGAATCGCATAATATCCGGGCCGATTAGCTTAGTCTCTCCAACATCAAACCAGCCAATGGTGACCCGCACTTCCCTTGCCATACGAGCTTATTAAAATCGGTCCATACGGATGCTAGAATGATAGCTATTATTATAGGCAAACTCAATAAGTGGTAGATGATCATCCCATTTTTACCTGCGAAATCAATAACACGTTACACAACCATATCTCCTAACGTCCGAATAGTACGCTCGGCTCCGTCCGTCAGACTCCGAGGGTGAAATGCGTACTAAGACTCACCCGTGTACCCAATCCAGTCAAATGGGAATGATCTCCGAGAGTTAGTCGTGAACCGAGCACCTGCGCTCGATATAATAGATACTAGAATTCCGTGAAGTCTTACTATCTCCTTAATATATAATTTTGCATAATCCTCGAAGGAATTTGATAAGTAGTCACCGGAAAAATGGGCTGATTTTGTCTACAGGCTATCTCTTATAACCCATAAGGAATCATACTTCCGTGGAGTGCGAGGTAAACCCAAAATGAAGTCCATTTTAATTGCTTCCACTTCCATAGTCGGGATTTCCATCTCTCGCAATAATCCACCGAGACTTAACGATGCTCGACCTTAACTGTTGGCAATTTAAATCGAGCAACAAACTCTCGCTATTTCTCCTTCTTCTATATAATATGCCATCCACCCGCACAAACATTTGAGGTCATGATACATTTTTGTCGATCATTCGGATGAATAGAATAACGGGCATAATATGCCTCTCCCATAATTATTTGTTGTCGTAGCCCCGCAACCTCGGTACACACAATCTACACGCATATCGTAGTACTCCATCAACCATGATGTGACCTCGAATGGGTCCTTTCCGTAATTACATTAGAAGGGCTGTATCGTCTACATCTTGTGCCGACAATAGGGTCCTCGTACCGACGTCGCTTTACCTCTTCCATAATACAAAGTTCAACAACTTCTTAACAAAACCGGTATCTCCCGGAATTAGTCACAAAACGGACTCCAAGACTAGCACACAGGCGATGCACACACACCACCAACCATTTCTTTCCTTTCGGTTGCACATCCGTCATATAACTCGCCCGTAGACTTACGGTTGAGTGCATCTCGCTGCCAACGTTGGCTTTCCTGCAGATAGTATAGAATATCAACATCATAGTCCTTCCCAACTCTACGCCATCTTCCAAAGCCGCAAATTCTTTTTTTCCTCCTTCTCGCTTAAAAATATCTTTGGAGACTTTTTGTGATCCGTATAAATAACAACATGCACTCATATATATATAATTCCTCCATATCTTCAAGGCATGTGAATCACCTTTTCTAATTCTTTTTCTCATGAGTAAGATAATTTCTTTCGTGCTTCCCGAGCTACGGGAGGCATAGGCTATAACTCGCTATGCCGCATTAATACACAACCTAGCCCAACACCGAAAGCGTCACAATAAATGACATAACCGTCTGGCCCCTCAGGAAGGGTTAGAACCTGAGCCGTAGTTAACTTCTCTAAATAACCGGAAGCTTCGTTAACAAGCATCAGTCCATTGGAACTTAGGGGCCGCGACTTTCGAGTTAGCCTAGTCAAAGGCGGGCCGAAATCGAAGAAAACTTCTCCACAAATCTTCTCCAATATCCTCGCTAACCCCAGAAAACTACGTACCTCGCAAAGGCGTCGAGGTCTAGGATTCTCCCATTCTTTATGGCCTCAATCTTCTCGTGGATCCACCCGAAGGATGCCCGTCACCCCCCAATAATATGCCCCAAGAATGCCCAATAAGTCGAGCTTCCCTTTCGAATTCACATTTAGAGAACTTAGCATACAATTTCTCGGTGCCGGAGCACTCTAAGTACCGTCCTCGGCCCAACAATGGTCCGAATAAGCTCCTCTTCGATGGTGAATAGACCGCGAATATCATCGATTAATACAATCACGAACATATCTAGGAACGGCTTGAATACCCGATTCATCGTGTCCATAAACACCGCCGGAGCATTAGTCGCCCCAAAAGACATCACACCCTAAACTCATAGTGCCGTGTCGGGTCCTGTACTAAGGCACCGTGTCCCCTTTGGAATATCCGCCTCTCTACCCACACTCGGTGGTAGCCTCGACCTGGGCAGTCTATCTTCGAGAATATATAATTAGACCCCGCATAATCGGTCAAATAAATCATCAATGGAAGGAGGGGATATCTATTCTTTATGGTCACCTTGTTAGTAAACCTGCCTATAATCAATACACATTCGCCGACTTCCATCTTTCTTTCTCACGAACAGATCTTCGGTGCTCCCCAAGGTGATGTCCGGGCCTTTGAAGCCCTTTTCTAACAAATCTCTCAGCTGCTCCTTCAATTCTTTCAGTTCTGCAGGTGCCATGTTATATCCTGTATTTTGTACCTCGCGACAATCAGAGCTAACCATGATAAGTTAAAGGCAATACTATTCCGGGGTACAAGGTAGAGACTTTTAACCACGATTTTGTTTTAATGCACAAGTTGCATATTCATCTTTTCATTGACATGGAGTGTTAAGGGTAAAATTGGAATAAGGAAAATTTGGGGTTAAAAGTGAATTATGGAAAGTTAATTATTTTTCATAAAATTAAGGGCTAGAAGTGAAATAAGTATTTCATGAAAATGACCAAGGAGGCCATGTGGCCGTGGGGCATGGTGTGGACCCCACCCATGGTTAGCCATATTTTCAAGCCATGAAATGGCACATGTGTTCATTTTTATTTTTGTGGTAGCTAAGTATATATATGTGTATAAGTCATGAAAAGCAAGACAATTTATCATCCATATCTCTAGAAACTTGGAGAAAACATGAAGAGAAAATGAATTTAGGCCATATGCTTCCCGAGCCGGTCTGAGGAATAGGCCATGAAATTGATGAAGAATAAAATTAACCCAACACCTATGTTTTCAACCAATTGAAGATCCTAAACAACATGAAGTAGTTGTTGAAGACAATAAAAGTTTTTTGTTCATGCAATTCTCAACTCTAGCCAAGTGAAGAACTAAGTGGAAAAGGTAAGGTTTAATCCTTCCTTTATATGTTAAGAATGGTTGTGTCGTATGTTGTGAAATGTAGAAATGAATGAAGTTCATGAAAATATGTGTTGTGTGTGTGCCCCAAGTATGTGTGGTTTAATGTCACATTTAGAGAACTAATTTCATTTGGTATGTTTAGGATGTTGTGTTGTGGATTTTATGTTGTAAAATGAAGGTTTAATGATCATCCAAGTCAGAACGGCTTTATAAATCGTGTGGGCTGATTTGGAGCATAATGTGACTTTAATATAGTTTCTTGTATTTATGAAGGTAATGTCGTTACGCACGGATTATCGATGTAGTTTTAGCATTTGGAAGGAAGAAATGTGTTGGTGTTGTTCTATTGGAATTGGAAGACTTTGTTATGTAGAATATACACATTGGGACCCATGTTTTGAACATTTTGGTGGATTGTTTGAAGTGTTCTTGGATCTTGCTCCTTCAATGGTCTCGGATTAGTATTTGAATGTATGTGCATGGGGGTCGGCAACACATCTATAGTGGTTAATTTGAATGTAAATGGAATGTCGTCGAATTATGTAGAAAAGAGTTGCTAACGTTAGAATGTATTTTGAATTGATTATAGATGTTGTTAAATATTGTTGTTGGCATTGTTGTTGAAGATTTGGCCGAGTTGAATTCTCGGGGTGTTGAATTTACAGGGGGAAACCGAAACCAAATTCTTGTTTCTAGAAATCAACGTTGCTAGTTTGGAATTGAATGTCAAATGCCTTTAGTTAATGTTGGTATTTAATGGCATGTTGTAGATTTTGACCGAACACCTTTTAGACGTAAGTTTGGATTAGCTTAGGAAGCGGACGAGGTCAAATGTAAACTTATCCTTTTTTTATGTCTCGTATTTCGCAAGTTGGGTGATATGTTATGAGCCTTGGGGGTAACTCTATTCTTAACGTCGAGAGCATGTTTACGATTTTTTTATTTGCTTCTTGATGTTGGCATCCTTAATATGGTTAAGCAAAATGATATAATTGGTCCGTATGTCTCCGATATGATTGGATTTGAAATGTGTTTGATGGTCCCAACATTTTTGTTCCAAAAGGATCTTATTGGTCCAAAATGTCTCAGAACTTTCATAGACACATGTAACCGGATTATATTGAGCACTTTAAAAATGATTATATAAGTATAATGACTTTCACTTTCATAGCAAAAAAAATAAGAAGTTGGGTTGACGCTCGGTCCGTGGGAAAATTGAACTTTCCTTTGTATAGTTTTGACGCACCTATTTTGAAAGAACTTAATATGACTATTTTTTCAAACCATCCTCGAGTAGATTGCAAACCCTAGCCTATTTGTGAAGTTTAAGAAGAAATGATGATTCTTATACTTATGATTACGATACGTAGCTATGATTTCCAAAGTTCTATTTGATGTGTTCCCGAGTAACATTCGGAAGAAACCTAATTTGAGCATGTGTCTTGTTTTTGGGAAATAATAGTTCGCTTGATTATTATTAAGTAACCCGTAATAACGATTAATTAATATGCAGTTGTTATAGTTGTTGTCGTTATCGCTTCTGAAAATGAGAGTTTAATCTTCGTCGAGTCCCGGCCGTATGTTATCGTACGCCTATGCTATATTACGAGAAGTATGATGTGATATGATAATATGATAACATGATGATATGATGATTCTCGCGCTTTTCGAGTAAATTGGAGAGGTATTTGGGACAAACATTGTATGTTGTATATATGTATTCCGGAATATGATCGGTTAGTTTCAAAGTGGTCTGGCGTTAAACCCCAATGGTGGGCAAACCTCGGTTTCAAGTACGGCCGTCGAGTCCCAAAGTGGGGGTGAGTGTAGGCTGCCTTATGTTATATTGCACATTGGGTTTTATTGATGTTGCTAGTTTGGTTTAGGCAAATCCCGCATTGTTGATTTAGAGAAATCCAGTGGTTGGTTTTACATGGAAATCCCACATCGGTTAATGAATCTCATATGATAGGTTATGATGTTATGGGCGATGTGTTATGGTATGTATATGATGATCTTTTACTTATGTCACCCGGGGAGTCCGAGACATAGGTTGGAGTTGGATATCGATACATGACATTGATACGCGTGATTTGTATTTTCGGTGAGTAACATTTTGGCATTCGACTATTATATTTTGTCTTCCGTCTTCGTATGTGCGAAATATTGACCCTTATGTCTTTCGTATGCAAGCATTTTGGTAAAAGTTTAGTTTTATTATGCTCACTTCCGAAAACTACGTACTCGTAACTTACGAACCGGTTATGACCTCATTTTTCGTATTTGATGACTTCTTTGCATACTCTCGCTCGGGTCGACACCCCTCCGCATTGGCCCCCCTTTCTTATGTACTTCTAACGACTTTTTCATGCCTATTATTCCGCAAGTACACCGCTTATGAGTAAAAGATGTTAGTAGAAGATGTTAAATTTGGATTGGCGAGCTCCATTTTTCCCCGAGTGTTGCCGAGTCGAGTGCTTTTGAAAGAGCATCCGGAGCTATGTTCTTCCGACCCCCCGAGTACGATTATTATCGTGTGTATAAGATATCGATTTTGTAAGCGGCTATGTGAGCCGATGTATCATTACGCTTTACATTACTCGATTTGTTATGATTACAAGTTTTATTTGATTTGATAAGATGATCGGGCATGTTTGTTTTCGAAAAAAAATTTCTCATTACGTACTTATGTCATGTTCGCGGGCCCGGTATGGTTATCGTGAGTATCACGAGAGTCGGCCGGGTTCGCTCGGCCCTAAGGATAGACCCATTGGTACTTGGGAGCCCATCACACCCTAATCGTGTCGGGTGTGACATGACCGCATGCATACGAGGTATAGATATGGGTCAATATCCGGCAAACACATCTATAGTAAACTCCATCTCCGGGCGGGGAGGAAGACCCGGAAGTTCATTTGAAAATACGTACGGAAATTCATTGACTACGGAACCGCTTCGAAGAATCGGTGCCTATCGCTTTCAAATCATGCACACGAACCGATGATAAATATAACCCTCTCTTCGGGGCCGCGTTTCTTGCCTTGAGGTATGAAATAAACCCAGGGACGCCCCCGGCGATGCCGTATTCTTTATTAGCCATGGTATATACTTGGCTCCCCCGGAACCGAAATCAGGCACGCGGGCCCTATGTCTTGTTTCTACAATCAACGTTAGCATAACAAGATGTGGGTTATGTGCCGTCCATACGCCATGATAACATCAAGCTCGCGGCCCATATCTAACTCTATCAAATCTGCGCAAAAGTATGACGACTACATATATTCACCGAACACCTTTTATATACCGCTTCGCGCTATGGAGCCACGTCTCTCCTACCGCTCGTAGTAGCTATCTCAAATGGTTCAATCGATTCAGGTTTTATCCCGATTCTACTAGCAACAAAAGGAGATATATATGATAAAGTGGAGCTCGGATCTATCAATGCATATACGTCTTGAGAGAAGATCGATAATATACTCGTAACCACATTTGGTGACGCCTCCTCGATCTGTCGCTAGCTAAAGCATATATGCGGTTCGAAGGACCGCTAGAGCGGAAGCTCCGCCACGACTTTGTTGGTATCGGCATACACGACCCGTTGGGCGCGTAGCTACGAGCAAGAACATGAACCAAAGGCCCGACCCCGGTGAGGGAGGTACGCCGCACCACCGAATACCCCCATACGGACACTCTCTCATAATATGGCCTTGGCGGCCGCAAGAAAAACAAGCGCCCGGTCGCGAGATGGCATTCCCCGGATGGCGCACCGCCGCGTCGACAAAGACCGAGGTATAGAAGGCCCTCGTCGGCTCGGTCCCCTGGACGTCGTGAACTCGAAACCACTCGGGAGCTCCAGCTCACCGCCCTCCCCGACCCGTGCAAATCTCCGACCCGGAACTGTGAAGGCGCACTTTCCGTCTTCGGGCCGGGGAGGGATAGTCTTTGCTATCTTGTTGCTTAGGCCGTCGCTCGAAACTCCCCCAAAATAACCGGCCGATCTCAGCCCTTGGCCGGCTCCCTGTCATGATCTCCGGCGGGACGACGCCTCCGTGTCGATCTTCCATCCCCCGTGTATACGCCCGCACCCGAGCAATATCTATCCTGGTGCTGGAAGCCATTACCATACAGCTATCAACCAAATAATGATCCAGCCCCCTCACATAATGATGCACCCTATCGTGCCATATCGGCTACAATAGTGGGCGCGTGCCTAGCCAACGAATCAAACTCAAGACTATAATCTCGAACACTCCTGCCATTCGGCCTGAAATGCAATAATCTATCAACTCTGGCTCGTCTCTTCTCTGGAGGTAGAAAATAGCAGAGAAAGGCCTCCACGAACTCATCCCATACTGCTGGAGGAGCATCCTCGCCCCCAGACAACTCCCAGGACTCATACCAATTAACAGCTACATCACGCAACCGATACGAAGCCAACTCGACGAGACACGAGTCTCGGAACCTCTAATTATCCTCGATATGCTACGGCTCGCATCTGTCGAATAAACTCCTGGGGATCCTCCTCGGGCTTTGACCGGTAGAACTCTGGGGGATTACAAGTCAAGAAATCACGGGCCCTCAGCCCCGTCATGTCTATCCGCATAGTCAGCCCCTAATCCATGCCTGCGAGCCTGCCCTGCCGCTAACCTGGTCAACAACTAAATGGCATCTCTCATAGCCCTATCCTCCGTCCCGTTGTCACGACCCAACCTCGTAGGCCGCGACTAGTGCCCGGAACCCGGCACCCGTACACACCCATTAATCGAGGAAATAGTACACGAATAACTTATACAAAATACAAATAACATATATCTACGGGGAAGGTGGAACGTCGCCCTTAAGCCGTCACAAATATACATATACATAACGCTGTCATAACTTCCAGCAGACAATATCACATATAGGCCGGTAAGGCTATCATAATATAGGGAGATGTCCAAATGACAAATCTCACAGACACAACTGATCAGTAATTACCCATAACCCACACATAGGTGTCTACAGACCTCTAAGAGTATTAATAAAATCATAGGACGGGACGGGGGTCCCGCCGTACCATGAACGAGACATATAGTATATACATGTATGCATCGGAAGAATGCGCGAGAACATAGGCTCGAGAACAAAAGGAGCGCTCCAACCAGTGAACAGTAAATCTAAGTGGTGGATCACCAACAAGTGTCGTGCACCACGCGGCAAGAAACGCGACCCCCGAAAGAAGGGGTCGATGCGGAATATGTGCAGTATGCAAAGCATGAAATACGATAAATAGGATCATAATCGAACAAGTACGGAAAGTAAATGCAATATTCGAGAATACCAAAATGCTTACTTATTAAAAACACAAATCATGCATGGGGCTCTTAGAATATGGTCGCCCGCCGTCGTTGGCGCCATAACACGCATCACACCGAAGGTTTCATATCTCCGTATCCCCGTCACACGCATAACACATCATAACACGAACACGGATAACACCAAATATACACGGTACCGAACCCTCTAGCGAGGGGGCTCGGCGAACCGGACACATCATACCCTCGGAATATAACATAGTGCGCACGATAACATATAGCGGGCCGGGACTCGGCGAAAGAGGGTAACAACCATATGCACAAGCGAGTCGTGAGCAACTATATGCGGTTTAAAACATTTTTCAAAGACTCGATAGAATAATCGAATGAACCGTCATTTAAAAACCAAGGCGATAGTCAAATCAAGTTTCTTCCGAATGTCGCTCGAGAACATATCAAGTAGAACTTTAGGAATCACAGATACGTATCAAACCATACGAAATAACTTATGGAAATTAGGGGCATAATCGTCATTACAAACTTGATAGAGAAGTAAGTAATCGACGCTCGAGGGTTAAGACGATAGTCACACTAAATCCTTCAAAAGTCGTTAGCATTACACAAAGGAAAGCCTCGGGGCCCACGGACGAGTATCAAACCAATCCGAGTCCATCTATAAAAGTTGGAGACCTTATTCATTATAGAATTTCCTACGAACGTTTTGAAGCGATCCGAGCTCGTCTATTAAAGTTACGATCGTTCATAGTTACGGAACCTTTTAGGAACAAAAATCTTTATGAAACACTAGAAATCAAATCATATAAATCATGAGGATCATGGCTCGACTACGTTAAGAGAGCCAACATTAATAAATGAATAAGAATCGCCTACAAGCTTGGATCTTGAGAATGGAGTTACCCCGAGGCTCGTACTTACAATTAAGGCATGCCAAAAGAAAAGAAGGGTTAGCTTTACATACCTGGTCTTAGCTCAACGACTCAAGAGCTCAACTCGTATCTCGCTCCACAATCTATATCTAAAAACAATGATACTATCGTTAATTACACAAACGATTCTCTTAATCGTATAATGAAACTTTGACTTATCTAAAATAAAATGACAAACACCTCCCAGTTCTTCTCATTTTCCCAAACTCCATATATCAACAAAGTAACAACCAAAACAATCCGGCAAGACTAACAATAACAACTATAATCCCTTTCATTCCTTCTTGGACCCAAATCGGCAACAACACAAGAGCATAATACATCCCAATATCTGTTTCATATACAATGTCTTTATACATTCACTTCTTTTCCTATTCATGAAGTATAACCACAATAACATCAACTAATATCTGAATACAAAAGAAAATCCACCAACAACACATTAATAATATGCCCTACACGAGCTACTAAACCTCCTCCGATCTCCATGTCATAGAAAACAACCCATAATCTACTTATGTACATCTACTATGACTTGAACTCACGGCTTCTCGGTCAACGTCCGTGAGTTCTACAAATTCAATATATCGATAAAATCCTTATGGTTATCTCTACAACGTTAAGAAGCAATTACATACCTCGATCTACTTGTCTCCTTAATACTTTCAAAGCAGCCCACAATACAACTCAGTCTCAGATGTTTCTAAGTTGCCGAAGTCACGCGAGTATCATGACCCTAAGAATGCTAATTTCTTTTCTGAGTTAAAGGCCCGATGCCGAACTTGCTGTTCACTAACTACCGTAGTTACTTGCGTTGGGAGCTAAGAGATTGAGCAATATTCGAATATTATTGCCCATCACGTTATGTATAAGGATATAAATATATTGATCTGTAAAATTGATCTTGTAAGATGGTGAAAGAAAGCTTGCAATTGGTATTTATAAAACGTTTTTGTTTTCCACTACATCATCTATCAAGTCTTATACTTATCCTCTGTCTTTTAGGCGGTTCGGATGTCCCATTGTTTTTTTTTTTTTTTTAAATATACTTTTTACCGACTTAGCATTTAAGAAACCACAATTAAAAATAGGAATGTAATGATAGTGGGAATCTTTTGACGGTGGAAGCTATTAACATAAGTTAGAATCATACCAAACATATGTGTTAGATCATATACAATATTTAGTACTTTAATACTTAATAATTTTCGTACATAGATATCTCCACTAAAATATTAACAAATCATAAATATACTATAATTTGAAATATACACGGACACTACCTAAAATTTTAACATTTAGAAAATATAATACCATGAGTCCAAATTTTTGTACTATTAATTCTAAAAACGGTAAAAAGATAACTTTCTTTTCTTATGAGAAAATAATCTCTATCTTTATAAAAAAGAGAAAAGAAAAATCTCATTTATAAACTCTCTCATATCATGTATATAATTTAATGCATATCCAAAAAGTAGTGACAATTATAACTATATAAAATCATATTTATCAAATCTTTTTGTCCAACAATTTCACTTAAAAGAAAAGACAATATCAAGACTATGTATAATGGTTTCGAAATTCGTGGTTTTGAAAATTCGTCAATCTTATGGGTCTTACATCTATAACCTCACGTCAACCTTAATTTATTCAACTCATATGAATTTACTATGGCATATCTTAACGGCCAAGGTACGAGGTGTTACACCCGGGCTGAGGAGCTAGAGGCTCGGGTGCTGGAACCTCGGGAGCTGGCGGTGGAGCCGCCCCCTGATCTGCAGCTGCTGCTGCCCTATGCTCCTCTGCTAATGGCGGTGCGGCGAGCTCGGCGACCGGAGCACAACCTCGGGCATAAGGCTGGGCATGGGCCCTAATAACTCTCCGGATACGGTTGGTCTCTTCGACCCGCCTTGCCCTTACGGCTGCCGCCGTCGCTTTCTTTGGAGACATCTCTGTAAATATAGTAATGCGGTAGGGGAATCATCCGATAATCGGCTCTATCGCACGATCTAGAGTAAGAAGGAAAGATAACATCCTAAATGTCACCGTAGCTTCCCGTTTATAGATGTGGTGCACAACACACCGATAAACAAGACTCTATTAGACACGTGCAGCGTAGACACTCCGAGAATGAGCGCTACGATACCACTTTTGTCACGACCCAACCCCGTGGGCCGTGACTAGTGCCGAGCCGGACACTCGTATACATTCTGTTAGCTATAATCAGTCCACAACAAGCCTGATAAGAAACTTATATATAAAAGGCAAGATGTCGTCTCAAAGCTATCGCATATGTATATATCAAAACAACCGTCTCCTGGAGTCACAACTACCAACGAGATAACATCGTACATAAGCGCGCAAGGCTATCACAACATGTGGGTACACCTGACTAAACATATACGCAAGCTCGACAAGGCTGCCACTACATATGACATCCCAAAGTATATATATATATACGCAAGCCGACAAGCGCCACTACGAATGGGAACGACCCAAAACATATATCATACGGACGGAAGGCGGAACCGGTGCCTATATACAAACCCACACGCATGTCCGTACCTTTAACAACGTAACAACGGTATCATATGACGAGACGGGGCCCCGCCGTACCCCCGGATAAACACGTATATACAACGGGGGAGAATCCGTAAAAAAACCTAGGCTGCGGGACAAGGGAGCACTCCAAGATAGCGAGAATAGGTATCTAAGGTGGCGGATCACCAAAACGAGCGTACGGCCACTGCGGGCATGAAACGCGGCCCAGAAGAAAGGGTCGGTACGGAATATGTGCGAGCATGTAAAGCATGAAATACGAAACGGGATCATCTTTGAAATAAGGAGTATAGGAAACTAGTACAATAGCCGTAAAAACCGCAAGGCTTACCTTTGAACATAAATCATACATGTCAATATCATGCCCGACTAGTTATAGGGCTTAATGACATAACTAGATAATCATCGTACATATGCATATATAACGTGTCCGGCCCTCTAGTGAGGGACTGCGTAAATAAAGCATCATATACATGTACATATAACGTGTCCCGGCCCTCGGTGAGGACTCGGTGAATAAAGTCATCATATGCTATCCTGGCCATCATTCCCGTATCATCATATCATCATGTCATCATATCATCATATACATATACATATAACGTGTCCCGGCCCTCTAGTGAGGGACTCGGTCGATAATGCGATAAAACTGCACGAGAACATGTCCTGGCCCGGGACTCAGTGAAAGATGTGACAGTATGCACGAAAGGAAGTAGTGAGTAACCATATACATATAAATCATCTTTTTAGACTCAATAGATAAATAGACTAATCGGCGCTCGAGCAACAAGATAATAGTCACACTCAGTACTCCTTGAATATCATTACAAACTATATCAATAATGCCTCAGAAATCATAGACACGTATTAAGTTAATCCGAGTCAGCTTATAAAAGTTATAGATATTATTCATTATAGAATCCTTTAGAAACAGGAACTTTTATGCATCATTTACTATTCAATCATATAAAAGACTCGAGGGTAATAGCTCGATCATCCCGAGAGTTTTAACATCAAGAAGTGAATAAGAATCATAAATCATACTCGAAATTTGCGAATAGAATTTCCCCAAAGCTCATATCATATCATACTTACATCTAGGACATGCCAAAAAGAAAGAAAGGGTAAGCTTTACATACCTTTAGCGTTTACTCGCAACACACGCGTATACGCTGCCCAATAGTACTCTAACCTATATTAAGATATCAAGAACTACGATTAGGCTACGAGGGAATTCAAAATGCATTCTAATGTTAGTAACTCCTTTCTAAATAATTTGACGACATTTCCTTTACATTCAAATCAACCACATACAATCAAGCCAACACCAATGATCATGCGTTCAAGTGCTAACCGAGACTATTCAAACAACACTCGGGGACACCCCAGGACAACCAGCGTAATATTCAAAACGACCCATTCAACATACGCTACAAGCCCAATCGTCAACTCAACAAGAACAACAACAACACATTCTTTCCTTTCAATTCATGAACTATACCAACAATCCATACGTTATAATATTATCCATATAAACATAAGAAACTATATTAACAACATACTATCTTTCTTCTACAACAACCCACAACGATTTCAACTCCAATTTGAACCATCAACTACTTTCATTTTCATCACAAAATCCATAACAACAACAACCAAAATATCAAGTAAATCAATTCACCATTTCCCTACACAAACAGCTATACACGCCTCAACATCTACATACATAATTTCATGATTTCTATTACATTTTCTACAAACTATAACACATTCAAACCGGCCACAACACATGCAAAAGGAGATTAAACCTTACCTTTAATACTTGGCTTTCCAACTTGGCTCCAACTTGTGCCTTGAATTTATTCTTGTCTTGTTGCTCTAAAATCAACTCCACGTTAATATAAACCTTCTAAGGAGTTGAATTGCTTGAATAAAATTAAATTTGATCAAGGTTTTTGCAAGGTTATTCTTGGCCAGCCATGGCCGAGAGGTTCTCTCTCTCTCTCTAACTTCTCTTGTTTTGTGAAGATGAAAATGGTGTGCTTGTGTTACATCCCGTGTTTTTGCGCATTCGGAAAAATTTGGGCATAATTGTGATTTGTAAGAATAAGGCTATGCTTTGATTTTATGTGGTGTGCATGTCGTTACATATGGAAAATATTGACACGAGAACATTGGAGAAGGCCAAGGGCAAAATTGGAGTCTTGGAAATTTGTTTCGGGAATTTGCAAAATAAGATTCATAGGCTATTGGGCTCAAAAAAAAAAAAAAAAAAAGGAAATTTAGGCCCAACTTAAAGGGGGTGGCCGGCCATGTGCCAAAGGCCCCTTTTAATTAATCATGTGATTTAATGATATAAGGGAGGATAAGCCTTCAAGAAGATTCAAGAAAAACAAAGTAAAAACAAGAACAAAGGAGAAGGGGAGCATTCGGCCAAGGAGAAAGAGAGAAAGAAAAAAAGAGAGAAAAATTTCCAAGCCTTCTACTTTGATCCAAATCTTATTCTTGTTGAATCCTTGTCAAGTTTGGGACGCTCTCCGACGTGATATAATTGGTTTAGCGAAAGGACGACGTTTGCGACAAAGTTGAAATTTGAAGATTAAGGTAAGAATTCTACTCTTTTGTGTTATGAAATAGGTATGCATGTTAGAATGACTAGAATTGGATGAGAATTAAGGGAGTGTGGTGCATGTGCATGGCCGTGTGTGTGTGGGAAGTAGTTTATGGCCGTGAGCCATAGGGTTGGGAATAGGCAAGGATGTTATGTTTTCTTTTTATGTTATAGAAGATTTATGGATGTTAGAGTGAATGAGGTTGAATGGAAATCATGAAAATTATGATGAATATGGAAGTAGAAGTTTGGCCGTGGGTGTGTAGTGTGAGTTGGCCGTGTATATTTGTTGATTGGTGAACAAGTTTTATCTAGTATGTTGATTGTTGTGTGTTGAAAAATATATTGTAAGGCTATTATTGTTTATTGGAATTGGAAGGTTTTGAAGGAAGTAGTATATTAATTGAGTTAGCATAATGTAGGTCGGATGGAATATGGAAATTGTTAGTATGGTTGTTGACTCTATGTTGATAGTTTGGCCGGGTTAAATTCCCGGATTTGTTGTTGATGTTGTTGTTGGGTTGGTTGTTGTTATTCTGAGCCGAGTTGAATCTCGGGGATGCTATACTTATAGGGGAAATGCTGCCGAAATTTCGGTAGTCAAGTATGAACTCATTATTGAAATGCTAACTCTCATGAATAGTAACTGGTAAAGGTGACCATTTGCGCATTAAGACGAAACGGAATTGAGCTCAAGCGAGCATAAGGCACCCGTGAGGTATGTAAAGCTATTCCTTCCTTCTTTTGGCATGTCCTAGGTATACTAGGCTTGAATTTGAGCTTCGGGGTTATTCGTTCATCGAAATCCATTCGAAATGGAGCACTATTCATTCGGTGCAATTGAACTAGTATCCTCCTATCTTGTTGGAAAAATGCTCAAACGTCCGTAACTTGCCGAATGTAATCGAATTGCCTTGGAACTTCTACAAATGACTCTATTAAGTGATATTTTATAAAACTTTTCAAAACCACTCCGAAGGGAGTGTGCTATTTTATAAAACTTTTCAAAACCGCTCCGAAGGGAGTGTGATATCTTATTATTCGATTTTCTAAAACCACTCTCGAAGCGGGGTGTGATATATTATTTTCTAAGGCTTTTCTAAAACCACTCCGAAGGGGTGCGTACAAAACCACTCCGATGGGGGTGTGAGATTTTATTATTCTTACTACTATTATTATTATGCCCGATGGGGCTAGGATTAGTATTATGTCGCGAGTGGCATGCCCGACGGGGCCGGGATAGCCGTATGCGCGAGTGACATGCCCGAAGGGGCTAGGATTATGTCGGGGCCAGCATGTCCGATGGGGCCGGGGGGTAGACGTATGTTGGACCGACATGCCCGAAGGGGCCATTATTTTATTCCGGACCGTACATGTCCGGCGGGGCCGGGATAGACGTATGTCGGAACCGGCACACCCGAAGGGGATTACTAGTACTACTATTATTGATATTGCTATTGTTATTACTATTATTGTTATTATTATTAGGCCGGAAGCGGCCGTCCGAAGGACTATTTTATTTAAACATTTAGTTCATGTCGTAATCTAAACTTGCTTTCGTTGTACTTTTTCTAATGTAATCTAAACTTGTTTTTGTTGAACTCTCCTATTTCTTGCTTCGGTGATGCTTTACATATTCAGTACATATTTAAAATGCCGACCCCCTTTCTTCGGGCTGCGTTTCATGCCCGTTGAGTTCGGGGACGCGACCGGGGGACCTTCTTAGAGGGAGATAGCAACGGGAGTCGACACCTCCATTTGCTCCGGAGAGCGTCCCCTCGTTTTGGTATAGCTTTATATATTGTACAGTTATACTCTATAGAAGTGCGAACAGCGAGCGTGGGTGTCATGGATATTGTTTGGCCTTGTCGGCCGTTATTTTGTTGTACGAAATGGCGAGAGGCCTTTGGATCGCCTTGTTTTATGTTGTATGTATCTATATATCATGTTTGAGATGCCTCGAGCCACGCGTCGATTTTGGTATTTCATTTACAACTTTCAATTCTTGTTTTAAAAAAAAAAAAAAAAATTGAGTTGACATTTAAGGGTTCGCTTGACTCGATGAGAGTCGGGTGCCGTCACACACGACGAAGGTTGGGGTGTGACAAAGTGGTATCGAAGCGGAGTCGGTCCTCGGTATGTTCGCAGACCGTGTCTAGTAGAGTCTTGTTTATCGGTGTGTTGTGCACCACATCTATAAAGGAAGCTACGAGACATTAATAGGGTGTCATTCTTTCTTTCATGGTGTAGATCGTGCGTATAGAGCGGTGTTGTACATAAAGTCCCTAATTTAATGATCTTGTGTGCTTTCAGTAATGCCGCCTAAGAAAGGTAAAGCGACGGCGGCCCGTAAGGGCAAAACGGTTGCGGATGAGGCGATTAGCCAAGCCCCCGGGGTCTACTAGAGCTCGGACTTATCGGAATACGCATCCGGCCCCGAGTCCCCCCACCTCCCCATCGCGGAGGAGCCGAGAGAGGCACTCGATCCCGGCCCGGCTCCGGTCCCGGCACTCGGTATCTCCGGTCTCTCGGTCGGATGCCCGGCGTCGGGAGATCGGCGAAATGAAAGATGCCATACGTTTGTTGACTCGGATGCTTGCTACTCGGGGCCGGACAACGAGTAGGAGTTACGAGTATCCCGATAGGGCTGCTAGTGCCAGAGCACGGGATTTCCTTACATTAAGTCCCCCAGAGTTTAAGGGCACGGACCCTAATGCTGATCCTCAGGAGTTTATAGATGGTATGCAGCGTACTTTGAATATAATGAAGGCATCAGCTACAGAGTCTGTTGAGCTAGCACAACGCTTATAGGTTACGGGGCATCGCAATTAAGCGGTACCGGTCATGGAGATTATCGAGAGGTAGTGACGCCCTTCCGCCGACGTGGCGGTGAATTCTCGGACGCCTTTTTGCGTCATTATATGCCACCCGAGTTGAGACGAGCAAAGGTTGATAGATTCCTTAATTTGCGACGGGGTGGTATGACGGTGAGAGAGTATAGTGTGGAGTTCGACTCCTTAGCTGTGCATGCCCCTACTATTGTGCAGGAAATGGAGGATAGAGTTCACCGGTATGTAATGGGATTGGACTCAGAGTTGCAGGAGATTTGTATGCCAGTGGCAATGCAGCCGGGTATAGATATAGCTCGTATCCAAGCTTATGCACGGGGGGTAGAGGATCGCAACGCCAACGGGAAGCTATTTGCAGCGGGGTGGCGGCCGGCCCAAGAGGGCCGGGACGGAAGGTCGGGGTAAAGGTTCCACCGCCGAGAGCGGACCCCGATAGTGCACCTTCGCAATTTCGTGGACCTCGGCGGGGTAGAGAGACATTCCTCGGCAGGGACGAGTTCATCTTATGCGTCGGGTCCTCGGCGGCGAGGCATGGTCGGGGCAAAGAGGCGATGGCCCCTCCGCGATGTGCGACTTGTGGAAGGCGGCATGTGGGACAATGCCGACGGGGTGTGTGTTATACTTGTGGTGATCCGACGCACTATGCTAGAGAGTGTCCACGGGGAGCGGGCCATATCGCTCCTCGCGGAAATTCGGTAGCGGCGTCGTCACCTTCGGTAAGAGCCCCGAGACAGACCTCGGACTTATACTCCGGTCGAGGTAGGGGCGGAGGTAGAGCACCTAGTTCCAGTGCAGGACCCCCACATCGCATCTATGCACTAGGGGGGAGACCAGGTCCCGAGGCGCCGCAGGATGCACCACCAGGTAATCTAAATTTCATAGTTGATTGTCTTAGTCAATGAATGATTTATATGTGCCGCCCACCTAAAGAACCTTCCCCAAAATGCTTGTAAGACCTATAAGGCCAATTTAACATTCGAGGACGAATGTTTTAAAGGGGGGGAGGATGTTACATCCCGTGTTTTTGCGCATTCGGAAAATTTGGGCATAATTGTGATTTGTAAGAATAAGGCTATGCTTTGATTTTATGTGGTGTGCATGTCGTTACTTATGGAAAATATTGACACGAGAACATTGGAGAAGGCCAAGGGCAAAATTGGAGTCTTGGAAATTTGTTTCGGGAATTTGCAAAATAAGATTCATAGTCTATTTGGGCTAAAAAAAAAAAAAGGAAATTTAGGCCCAACTTAAAGGGGTGGCCGGCCATGTGCCAAGGCCCAACCCTTTTAATTAATCATGTGATTTAATGATATAAGGGAGGATAAGCCTTCAAGAAGATTCAAGAAAAACAAAGTAAAAACAAGAACAAAGGAGAAGGGGAGCATTCGGCCAAGGAGAAAGAGAGAAAGAAAAAAAGAGAAAAATTCCAAGCCTTCTACTTTGATCCAAATCTTATTCTTGTTGAACCCTTGTCAAGTTTGGGACGCTCTCCGACGTGATATAACTGGTTTAGCGAAAGGACGACGTTTGCGACAAAGTTGAAATTTGAAGATTAAGGTAAGAATTCTACTCTTTTGTGTTATGAAATAGGTATATGTTAGAATGACTAGAATTGGATGAGAATTATGGAAGTGTGACGTGTGTGTGCATGGCCGTGTGTGTGGGAAGTAGTTTATGGCCGTGAGCCATAGGGTTGGGAATAGGCAAGGATGTTATGTTTTCTTTTTATGTTATAGAAGATTTATGGATGTTAGAGTGAATGAGGTTGAATGGAAATCATGAAAATTATGATGAATATGGAAGTAGAAGTTTGGCCGTGGGTGTGTAGTGTGAGTTGGCCGTGTATATTTGTTGATTGGTGAACAAGTTTTATCTAGTATGTTGATTGTTGTGTGTTGAAAAATATATTGTAAGGCTATTATTGTTTATTGGAATTGGAAGGTTTTGAAGGAAGTAGTATATTAATTGAGTTAGCATAATGTAGGTTTGGATGGAATATGGAAATTGTTAGTATGGTTGTTGACTCTATGTTGATAGTTTGGCGGGTTAAATTCCCGGATTTGTTGTTGATGTTGTTGTTGGGTTGGTTGTTTCTCGAGCCGAGTTGAATCTCGGGGATGCTATACTTATAGGGGAAATGAAATTTCGGTAGTCAAGTATGAACTCATTATTGAAATGCTAACTCTATGAATTACAATTGGTAAAGGTGACCATTTGCAGATTCGGACGAAACGGGAATTGAGCTCAAGCGAGCATAAGGCACCCGTGAGGTATGTAAAGCTATTCCTTCCCTTCTTTGGCATGTCCTAGGTATACTAGGCTTGAATTTGAGCCTCGGGGTTATTACGTTCATCGAAATCCAATCGAAATGGAGCACTATTCATTCGGTGCAATTGAACTAGTATCCTCCTATCTTGTTGGAAAAATGCTCAAACGTCCGTAACTTGCCGGAATGTAATCGAATTGCCTTGAACTTCCATAAATGACTCCATTAAGCTTGTATATTTTATAAAACTCTGTGTTTTATTTCAAAACCACAATTGAAGGAAAACTTTTGAGTGTGCTATTTTATAAAACTTTTCAAAAACCACTCCGAAGGGAGTGTGATATCTTAAAACTTTTCTAAAACCACTCCGAAGGGGTGTGATATCTTATTATTCAAGGCTTTTTTCCAAAACCACTCCGACGGGGGGTGTGAGATTTTATTATTATTATTACTATTATTATTATGCCCGAATGGGGCTAGGATTAGTATTATGTCGCGAGTGGCATGCCCGATGGGGCCGGGGTAGCCGTATGCCGCGAGTGGCATGCCCGAAGGGCTAGATTATGTCGGGGCCGCATGTCCGATGGGGCCGGGATAGACGTATGTTGGACCGGCATGCCCGAAGGCCATCATTTTATTCCGGGACCGGCATGTCCGAAGGGCCGGGATAGACGTATGTCGGAGCCAGGCACACGCCGAAGGGATTACTAGTATTATTATCATTGATATTGTTATTATTATTACTATTATTGTTATTATTGTTAAGCCGGAAGCGCCGTCCGAAGGGACTATTTTATTTAAATATTTAATTCATGTCGTGTAACCTAAACTTGCTATACGTTGTACTTTTCGATTCATGCTTCGATGATGCTTTACATATTCGGCACATATTCCGTGTCGGCCCCCTTTCTTCGAGGGCGTTTCATGCCCGCGAGGTTCGGGGGCGCAACGGGGGACCCGAACTTCTTAGGAGTTAGCAGGAGTCGACGGCTCCCATTGCTCGGAGAAATTTGTTCACATTTTGGTATAGTTTTATATATTGTGCGAGTCATACTCTGTAGAAGTACGCGGCTGCGCGTGGGAGTTGTAGTTCTTGTTTGGCCTTGTCGGCCATTATTTTGTTGTACGAAATGGCGAGAGGACGGCTTCGCCTTGTTCTTTGTCGTATGTATATATGTAACATGTTTTGAGGCGCCTTGAGCCACGTGTCGATTTGGTATTTCATTTACAATTTTCAAATTCTTGTTAAAAAAAAAAAAAAAATTTGAGTCGACGTTTAAGGGTCCGCTCGACTCTGACGAGGGTCGGGTGCCCGTCACGCCCTGATGAAGATCGGGGTGTGACACTAGGTCAGCCGGGTACTTTGGAGATTCTCGAGGCGGACAGCCTCAGCAACACACAGGGCATTCTTCGTTGTCAGCGCGGAGCGTACCCTCACCATTCCCGGGTAGGAGATTTGACGGTGCAGGGCACTCAGGAGCGAGTCAGAGCTCCAGGGTTTCGGGATCCCAGGTGGACACAGGTTCCGGTCGGTCGAGGCCATTCATACCTCGGTGTTCACAACCTAGGAGACGTCCCTGGAGAGTGCCATCGGGCGATAGGCGCTTGTTTTACTTGTGGCCGTCGGGGGCCACCTTATGAGAGATTGTCCGTATGGGGTGGTTCGGATCGTACGGCCCGGACCTACGGTCGATTCTTGCCGGTCCGTCTTCTTCAGTGACTATGCGCCCTACGGGGCAGGGCATACCGGCACCAGCGGGCCGTGGTAGAGGTCGCGGCGGAGCCTCCAGTACCAGCGGTCTATCGAACCGCCTATATGCGCTGGCCAGCAGACAGGATCAGGAGGCATTACCAGATATGGCCGCAGGTACATGAATCCTTACTAGCATTTATATCCTTGTATGTGCGTATTTGTTGTATAATTGCTGTTTAATAGCGGTAAGCGGAAATCCAAGTTGATAACCAAGTATGTATAAGTGACGGTGATTAAGACGTGCTCATGGTCGTTACGGGCCTGGGAGTTGAGGATGGAAAGTAATAGTACCCATAGGTGATGAGTGAATCTGTAGAACCGAAAGAGGGGTAAAATGGTAATTGTGTTATAAAAGCGTTCGAAAACCTGTCAAGGTTTTATTTTACTCCAAATTACGTGCCGAAGGTCGTGCGGTGAGGCGGACGCGATTATATCAACGTTAGAACGCCGTATTTCATCGAAGTTCCGGGGTTAGCGTCTTTGACGGTGGGGAAATCTCAGGATGGGTGACCCCACGGAAGTTTCTGGAAGTTTTACAACTTCAGCCATAAGGAGCAAATGGGAAGTTAGGGTGGTCTAAAAGGATCTAGAATATATTGAATAGGTGGGAATCTTAAGACGCCGCGTAGGCGGAAACAATGGGCAAAGAGGATCGGATAAAGAAAAAGGGAGTATAACACGAGAGAGCACTAGAATTAGGCTCAAAACTTGAGTAGTGTTGGGAGATTTGTTGCGAATGAGATGCGGGCAATTTGATATTGTTTTACTATAGAGTAAGCTCGGAAGGTGTCGAGACAAGGATGTTGCAAAGAAAGAAGAAAGAAAAAGCGATGTAATCAATAGATGGAATGGAACGATATGGTGATAAGAGAAACCCCCCGAGATCTTTATAATACCCTACGGGACTAGTTGAACATTCGAGGACGAATGTTCTAAAGGGGGGAAGGATGTTATATCCCGTATTTCGCACGTCGGGATAATTCGATGGTCAATTACGATAAGTTGGGGATTAGACCATTCCGAGATGTGAAGTAGAGATTTTGCTTGTCTTAAAAGAATAAGTTGTGCATGATTTTATTGGCATGGAAATATTAAAGAATCATTTGGGGTCAAAGTTTATTTTTGGGAAGTATTCTAATTATGGAAGGGAAATTAATTCATGAAAAAAAAAAAGAGAAAGAAGGAGAAAATGAAGGCCATGTGGCCGGCCACCTTAGGTGGGCCATGGCCACATGGTTGGCTAAAGTTTGCAATTAAAAGATGACAAAGTCATCTTATTTCCTCACTTCCATCTCTAGAAATTTCAAGAAATTGAGAGAGAGAGAGATAAGGGCCATTCGGCCATAGATAGAGGAAGAAGAAGATCAAGAAACCTTCATCTCAAAAATAGTTTCTCCTAGTTTTCTTATCAATTGAAAGGTGCTCTTCGACGTGGGATAGTTGTTGGAACAAATAAAACACTTATTCTTGCAAAGGGAACTCCTAGCCGTGTGGAGAAGTTAGGAGAAGAAGGTATGTTCTAATCTCTTCTTTTGTATGTTATGCATGGCTTATGTATATTGTTAAGTGTGGAAATGAATGAAAATTATGAAAGCATGGAAGTTGAAGTGGTAGCCGTGTGGGAGCATGGCTGGCCGTGCATGTGTGTATGAGTTAAGGCGATGAATTAGTGAAATTTAGCTTGCTTGTGTGTTGTTGTAATGTATAGAAAATGAATGAAACTCATGGAATGTTGTAGGTTGAGGTGTGGCCGAAAATGGGGCTGTTTTGTGTGTTGAAGAATGGAGAAATGTTACTTAGTGTTTGAGTTGTGTCGTTGTGAATTCTATGTTGATCATAAGATTTTAATAAATCAAATTGAAGTTGCAATCGTTGTGGGGCTGTTTTGGAGCCAATGTAGTTCCAATGTAAATTCATCCATTTGTGAGAATAATATTGTTAACATATAGATTGTTGATGTAGTTTATGAGTTTTGGAAGAAGAAAATAAGTTAGCATTGTTTTCGGGCTTGGAGAGCATTTCGGGTAAGGTGGTGGTGTAGTTGGTTTGTTTGAAATGTTGTATGAATTGTTTATAGTGTCCTTGAATGTTGTTTGAATGGTCTCGGATTGGTAATTGAACGTGTGAATATTAATGTTAGTTTGATTTTATGCGGTTGAATTGAATATAAGTGAATACCGTCGCATGGTGTGAAAGAAGGTTGTTGATGCTAGAATGCGTTTGAAATCAATGGTTGATGTCATTAGAATGTTTTGTTGGTATTATGGTTGATGAATTGGGCCGAGCCATATTCTCGGGAGGGCGCACTTACAGGGGAAGTCTTTGCCGAAATTTCTGTAAAATTTGGTGTGCGCTTGGAATCGGGCCTTTAAATGCCTTTAGCTAATATTTGATATTTAATGACGTATTGTAGATCTTGGGAAGTTCGCGATGTAAATCTGGATTAGCTTGGAAAGCAGGCAAGGTATGCAAGGCTTACCCTTTTCTTTGTTGGCATGTCTTAGCTACGATTAAGTTACGATAAGGTTACGAGTCTCGAGGTGATTCCATTCGTAATCGAGTAGCCATATGAGTTTATTCATTTCTTGATGTTCGCAAGTCATTTAGTTAAACTAAGGTTCTCATGATTTTAAAAGATTAGATTTTAAAAGCCTTACAAGGAATTTCGCTACAAAAAGGTTCCGAACTTCAAACGTCCGTAACTTTTGCATACGAGCTCGGAACGCCCCAAAACATAATAGGTAAACTCCTAAGACATAACTCTCCCCTAACTCTCGTAGTCGGGCTTGGTGGGGGTCGACACCCGTCCGTGGGGCCCGCGGCTCTTTTGTACTATTCATAATGATTTTTCGGAAAAATTTAATATAATATCATTTGGTTTTTCCATTACATTTTTGGAAAGTGTTTTTTTAAATTGCACATGGTCCCTCATGACTCTGCTCGTGCATTATGGTCACTCCTTTCACCGAGTCCGGGGCGGATGTCATCGTGCGCATTATGTTATATTTCCGGAGTATGATGTGTCGGTTCGCCGAGCCCCTTTGGCCGGGAACCGTGGATAATGGTGTTATGATGTGTCCGTACGCCGCGCCCCTATTGGCCGGGTACCGTGGTATATATATGATGTGTCGTGTGACGGGGATACGGAGACATAAAACCTTCTGGAGTATGATGTGTTGTGGCGCCAACGACGGGCGGGCGACCACAGTTCTAAGAGCCTTATGCATGATCTATGTTTTATGAGTAAGCATTTTAATATTTTGAAAGCATTTTTAACAATCTGACTATTGCATTTATTTTCTGCACTTCTGATTCTGATTATGACTCTGTTTACTATATTTCGTCCCATGCCTTGTATACTCGCACATTGTTCGTACCGACCCCTTTTCTTCGGGGCCGTCCCATGCCGCGCGAATACTGGGCACACGTTTCGGAGGTCCGTCGATCTAGGACATACGTTACCTCGCTACTTGAAGTGCTCCTTGATCCGGGAGCCTATACATTTTGGTTCGTCGTTTCTATTATCCGTACATATGTTCGTTCATGGGTACGGCGGGGCCTGTCCCGTCATATGATTCGTTATGAATCTTAGGTCCGTAGACATATACGTGTGGGTTATGGGTAATTTCGTTTCCTTGTGTCCGTGTGAGTTGTGTTCTGTACGCCCCTGTGTGATGTTGGCCTTTCTGGCTCACGTATGATATTCTCCGCTGGATATTGTGACCGCGGAATGTATATACATATGTGTATGTATTTGTGACAGCTACGGGGCGATGTGTCTCTATTTGTAAGTATAAGATCTGATTATGTCACTTATAGTCTGATATTGAACTCTGTATACGCATAATCTGTTTGTATGTTGATTATGGTTAATAGGTACGTCTGGGTGCCCAGCTCGGGTACCAGTCACGGCCTACGGGGTTGGGTCGTGACATTAACATACTAAACAAAATTTAATTCACCTCTCTTCTCCATACCATGGCTCACGGCCATGCACCACTCCACACACACCTACACGGTTTCATACCACACACCTCACCATTCCATGATTTTCATTCATTTCCACACATTACAATAATCACACAACAAGCTAAATACAAGTAGTTCACCATTCCTACACCATACCACAACATACCACTACTCACTTACACACACATACACGGCCACACTTACATGCACACACAACACACAAATTTCATGCTTTTCTTCCACTCCCACATACTACAACATATATATATATATATATCTTCCATAACATAAAGGGATGAAATTCTTACCTCTTTCTTCAAAGTTCCACTTGCCACAAACGTAGTTCTTTCGCTTAACTAATTATATCACGTTGAAGAGCGTCTTGAACCTAGTAGGAATCCAACAAGTGATGAATTTTTGGACCAAGGATTAAGCTCTAATTTTTTTCTTTTTTTTTTTTTCCTTTTGTTTCGGCCGAATGGCCTTCTTTCTCCTCTTCTCTTTTTTTTTTCTCTCAATTATTCTTGAAGTTTCTATGGATGAACATGAATAAATACATGCATCTCCCACTTATTTGTCACATGCTTAGCATGTGACTTGGGCTTGGCTTGGGCCAACACCATGGCCGGCCACCCTCCAAGACTTGGGCCTTCATTTTTCTTTTCTTTCTTTGAGCCCAATTCATTAGAAATCTCATTTTGTAATTCCCGAAACAAATTTCGAATTCCAATTTTGCCCTCAGGCCATCTCCAATGTTCTCGTGTCGCTATTTTCCATAAGTAACAACATACACACCACATGAAGTCAAAACATGGCCTTATTCTTACAAATCACAATTGTGTCCAAATTTCCCGAATGTGCAAAAACACGGGATATAACATCCTCCCCCCCTTTAAAACATTCGTCCTCGAATGTTGAATCCACCACGTGGGGAAGCATAATAAGTCGGGGAGGTTCTCTTGCTAACTACATACTCGTATCTGATCAGAGCACTTGTGAGGGCATGCGTTTTCTAACTCCTTTTTATCCTCGTCCGACGTTATCATATTCGGGTTGTTCGGAATCCTTATTAGTCTAGCGACTCGACCGTCTCAAATAAGATATATGGCGATCCGAATTTCCATCGAACCGGAGAAGATCGGACGGATGTCGACAAAGTCATATCGGAACCGAAGCACGGTGTATGAGACAGAACGTAATCATACATCATAAGCTCAGATTCATGATCCGAGCCGGACGCACGATGCATCTCGGACGGGGTTGTGATCGGAGTTGAACGTACAGAGGCATATTAGACAGAAACGTGATCGGATTCGAAACACAGAGAGGTATAGTAGATAAAGCCTTATTGAAAACAGGGACGCAGAAATTTGACGTACAGAATCGCGATCAGAGTCAGACTACTTTTACTAACGCTTCAAGGACCTATGAAAGTTTCCTTCTTTTTCTTCGATCTCGTCTGTCTTAATCTGTGTAATTCTTTTTCGACCTCTAATCACCCCACACACTCAAATTCCACTTAAGTTACCCCAAGTTCTCATTTAGTCTCCATATCTACATTTGTGAAAAATTCTTGACATACTTCCCGGGGGTCACCCATGAATAGAATCGTGCCTACAAAGACGCTTAACCTCGAAACTTTAAAGCATTTTTGTGTCTTAATGCCGGGATAGTCACGTCCACTCCCCCACACAACCTTTGTCACGTAATTGAATGTCAAATTGGGGTCTTAGCAAATTTTGTAAAGTTCTCATAGCGGGTCCCACTCCGATCTAAAGGGGTTGTTTACCTCCCGTCTATATGGTCTACCGTCTTAGCCATCCAAATTCCTATATTCGACCCCCGCCCGCATATATGGCTATCTTAAATGATTCTCTGTTTTGGATTTTTACCTCACTTTACCAACACACGGATCAAGAGAATCGCGTAATATAATGGAACATAAGTCTATCGGCACACATATTCATCAAGAAAAGATTAATAATATACGGGTCCGCATTCGGTGGTGCCCCGGGTTTCGTCGACTAGTCAAAGCATATGCGCGGTTCGAAGGACCGCTAAGATCGAACCCCGCCCACGGCCTGTCGCGGCCCGATAGTGCGGGATGATCGCCCGCCAGGCTACGACCTAAATTTACGATGACGAACCGATTTATTGATGCCGTTCTTTGTAACCGCCCACCCACGGACAATCTCGCATAATATGGCCCCCGGCGCGTGGCCGAATTCTTAGCCCCCCGTAGCCCCGTATACTGGAATCGGGGGCGCGACCTCCCACACATACGAACACCGGGTCTGTGGCCTAGCATCCGACCGGGGACCTCTACTGATGTTACACCGAGGACCTCGAGGCTCGGGAACTTTGGTCGGCCCTAGACGGACTCCGCATCATCAAAACGTCGGCATGACCGCGGTACCCCGCCCGACGGTGGAAGGATCTATCGGACCGGGCCGCCGAGGCCATCCGCCGGGAATCTCCGGATCACCCCGCCTATCCGGGACCTCTTGGGCGGCCTCCTATCATAATCCCTATGATGATGTTTTCCCTATGCCGATCCTCCATGCAAAATTGACAGGCTCCGCAACCGGCGATGTCCTTCATCCCGTGACGCCATCGCCATGCAACTATCGACCAAGTAACGGTCCAGACCCATCACATATCGGTGCATTCTGTCCTCCATATCGGCTACGATGGTAGGTGCGTACCGGGCCAGAGAATCAAATTCCAAATTATACTCACGAACACTCCGACCCCTCTGCTTAATCTGTAAAAATCTATCAACCCTCGCCCTCCGTAACTCCGGCATGATTTTGTGGAGATATATTTAGAACTCGTCCCACGTAGCCGGGGGAGCATCCTCACCCCTGGACAGTTCCCAGGACTCGTACCAATTTAGAGCAATACCCCGTAACCTGTGTGAGGCTAACTCAACGGACTCGGTCTCTGAAGCCCTGACCAGTCCCAATGCGCGTCTCATCTGTCGAATAAAATCATGGGGGTCCTCGTCGGGTTTAGACCCGAAAAACTAGGGGGGGCTACATGTCAAAAATCGCGAACCCCCTCAGATATCACCCCGTCATCATCATCATTACCTCTCGCCCTCGTCCGCGAGCTTGTCCCGCCACCATCGTCGTCAACAATGACGGCCTCCCTCGCCGTCGTTCCTCGCACCGCCGTGGGCCGAGGGCCTCCGGAGCTAATGGTGGAGCTGCTCCCGGCCCCTCCGATAATGGTACAGTAGAACCCTGCGGGACCGGGGCACAACATCGGGCATAGTCTGGGTGCGGGCCCTAGTAACCCTCTGGGCCCGGCTAGTCTCTCCTGTCTCTGGCACTGCCTTGCCCTTCTGGGCAGCCGTTGCCTTCTTCGGAGGCATCACTGAAAAATATAACAATCGATCAGAAAAGAGTCATCTTAATAGCACAGCTCTATCGCACGATCTAAGATCCAAAGAAAGGGAAACATCCTAAATGTCCTGTAGCCTCCTGTTTATAGATGTGGTGCACGACACACCGATAAACAAGACTCTACGAGACACGGCACCACGTACACTCCAAGGACAAACCGCCCGATACCACTTTTGTCACGACCGGCCCCCGCGGGCCGGATCGGTGCCCTACTTAGACACCCAAACGGACTTACGAACCAATTGTTATGCTAGGACATACCCGCATTCAATACACTATTCGTACCGATACCGATACGCGACGTCGTACAAATCTAAAACGAATTTAAGCGGTCGCCGTGCGTTAATCATCGGATCGAAAATCAAAGCGGCGGAATGCACATCGCCCGACACACACATACATATAAACATATGGGCCATATCGGCCATAGTAACATACGGCCGCTTAAGACGAAAACGTAATCACATTCGAACGGACCGGACCCATGGCCCACAATGTGACTACGGGCTCTACAAACAAACTCCGATCATAAACATATGATGGGACGGGCCCCGCCGTACCCAAACGATCACGAATGTACGAATATACATAGCAAAACAAATATATACCAAATGAGGCTCCGGATCGAGGGAGCACTCCAAAATAGCGAATGTCTAGCCTAAACCTTTGGGGATCTCCCAACCGAGTGTCCGTACCTGCGGGGCATGAAACGCGACCCCGAAGAAAGCGGGGTCGATGCGAAAGAATGCGAGCATGTAAAGCATGAGGTACAGTAATCCAAATCATGGCTGGAGTCAGAAGATACAGAACAAATACAGAAGTAACAAATCAAACCTGTGCGGAATGCAAATGTACAGAATGCAAATAAAAATCATGCATAACGCTCAGGAACGTGGTCACCCCCTGACACTGGTGCCACAACACATCATACTCCAGAAGTTTTCAAATCTCCGTACATCTCCGAACACATCATAACATCACACACATCAAATCATCGATTATATCGATGTCATATCACATCATAACACCATAAACGGTAACCCGCCCTATGGCGAGGTCTCAAAAACCGTAACACATCATACCGCCGAATGTGTCACAAGGCGCGCGATCACAAAACCGGCCCGGTACCGCGAACGAAGCCATACCCATCGGCACGAGCGAGAGTGTAAACTATATGCATATCAAAATTAAGTTCCAGGACTCGACACGTAGTTTTATATACGAACATATTAGGATAAAAAGGCTCAAAATGAGTATCGAGTTAATCTAATTAATATAAAGGTCGCAGACTTTTAAGTTATCAATTTTTCTCAAAACACATCGTAGATCATTTTCGAGAATTTTAGCATCATTCATAGTAACAAACTTTCGAATATCATTATCGGACATTTCAAACGGACCTTAACGTCATGGCAAACACTTCTTTTTCATATCGTACGAAAATCAAACCAAACAAATCAAATAAGGGAAGTCTCGGAACTTGCGGGCCCCTCGGGTCGAGTCGAGGCGGCGGACATAAATTTCCAACGTTAGGTTCCATAAGGTTATCCATGATAGTTTCGGAGCAACTCGGATTCATTTACGAAAGGTACGAAGGTTTACGCATTCTTATATCCAAAGATAAGCATTTTGATTCAATTGCGCTGAATGAATAGTAACTAAAATCAAACTCGGATTTCTAGGAGCAGGATTATCCCCAAAGTTCCGTTTTTGGCCTAGTAGGTCTAGGACATGCCATAAAAAGAATAGGTAAGCTTTACATACCTTGATTGCGCCTTATGCTTGCTTATTCTCAAATCCCGTTTGCTTTAATCTACAAATGGTCAAGATTACCAAAGGTAAGTTGTAGATTCTAAGTATTCAACTTAAGGTCATGTTGATCTACCGAAATTTCGGTAAAGCACTTCCCTATGCATATGACATCCCCGAGAATCATCTCTGCTCAAAATATCAACAACAACAACCCAACAACATCAACAGTCATCATAAACTACATTATGGCACAATTAGTCTCCTTTCTACATAGTTCAATAATTTCCATCCAAACTTCACATTATCAACATTTACATATTCATTCTCTAATTCAAGGCCATGCAAATGTAATTCGGAGACATTTCATATCATTTCTACAAAATATTCACAAAACATACAAAATATACAAACTTTCCATCCAAGCCATAATGCATCCCACTCTCCCAACCTTTGACAAAAACATCCACAACATATTCTTATCCTCCAATTCCATTTACAACGACAACCATTTGCATCTTACAAATTTATTTTCACAAATACATAAACTATAATATAATCACATACTTCCCGACAACAACTTAACAACAACAATTTTTTCATGCCAACGAGAACCATTAACCTTCCATTTTCATCACAAGACTTCTACAACACAATTAACATACTAAACAAAATTTAATTCACCTCTCTTCTCCATACCATGGCTCACGGCCTACGCACCACTCCACACACACCTACACGGTTTCATACCACACACCTCACCATTCCATGATTTTCATTCATTTCCACACATTACAATAATCACACAACAAGCTAAATACAAGTAGTTCACCATTCCTACACCATACCACAACATACCACTACTCACTTACACACACATACACGGCCACACTTACATGCACACACAACACACAAATTTCATGCTTTTCTTCCACTCCCACATACTACAACATATATATATATATATCTTCCATAATTTAAAGGGATGAAATTCTTACCTCTTTCTTCAAAGTTCCACTTGCCACAAACGTAGTTCTTTCGCTTAACTAATTATATCACGTTGAAGAGCGTCTTGAACTTAGTAGGAATCCAACAAGAGATGAATTTTTGGACCAAGGATTAAGCTCCAATTTTTTTCTTTTTTTTTTTCCTTTTGTTTCGGCCGAATGGCCTTCTTTCTCCTCTTCTCTTCTTTTTTTTTCTCTCAATTATTCTTGAAGTTTCTATGGATGAACATGAATATATACATGCATCTCCCACTTATTTGTCACATGCTTAGCATGTGACTTGGGCTTGGCTTGGGCCAACACCATGGCCGCCACCCTCCAAGACTTGGGCCTTCATTTTTCTTTTCTTTCTTTTAGCCCAATTCATTAGAAATCTCATTTTGCAATTCCCTAAACTAATCGAAATTCCAATTTTGCCCTCAGCATCTCCAATGTTCTCGTGTCGCTATTTTCCATAAGTAACAACATACACACCACATGAAGTCAAAACATGGCCTTATTCTTACAAATCACAATTGTGTCCAAATTTCCCGAATGTGCAAAAACACGGGATATAACACCCTAGGACGAACTGCTCTGATACCAATTTGTCACACCCTAATTTTCGACAGGGTGTGATGGGCACCCGGCCCTTACTTAAGGCCGAGCGAACCCGCCGACTCTCGTAATACTCATAACCATACCGTCCGCAAAACATGACACAAGTACATAATGAAATTTTTTTTTGAAAACAAACATGCCTTTCATCTTATCGAATCAAATGAAACCTGTACCGTACGAAATCTGTAATCATAACAAATCTGTAACAATAAGCGTAATGATACATCGGCTTATATAGCCGCTTACAAAGCTGACATCTCATACACACGACACTATCTGCAAAGTCTCTAGCACAAAACATAATACCACAACATAAATACTCTGACTCGGCAAGACTGAGGAAACGGGGCTCGCCAATCTAGCAGAATATCCGCATGTACTAACGTCCCTCACTCATCCGTAGGTACCGCGCGGCATGAAACGCAGCCCCCGAAGAAAGGGGTCGCACGGAATATGTACCGAATATGCAAAGCAGAAGTACGTAAAACGAAGTCATAACCGAAGTAATGAGTAGAGAAGCGAACTGATAGACAGCGAATACCAAAGTGCTTGCATCCGACATACAAATCATACATAAGAGGTACGTAAGACAAATATGATAATCGAATGCCAAAATGCTTCGCTTTTTTGAAAAACATTTCTGTCTCATATATACGGAAAATCAAACATATCATATGAGCTGACATTAACCGATGTGGGATTCGCCTAAGGCAGCCTTACGCTCACCCCTCACTTTGGGACTCAGCGTGCTTGCTGAGGTTTGCCCCACCATTGGGTTTGCCCCACCACCGGTTCTGATACCAACTGATCATAATCCAGACTGTCAAAATCACATATCATATGCACACATATCGTGTCCCGGCCCTCTAGTGAGGGACTCGGTAAATAAGATCATATCATCATATTATCACATATCATATCACATATCATCATGTCATCATATTATCATATCACATACCACATACGGTCCGTAATGGGACCCGGCGGACGTAACATGGTTGCCCTCCCCGCCGGCGCCATAACACATCATACTCTAATGTTGCATATCTCCAAACACATCATACTCCGTATCACATCATACTTCGAAAACACATCATACTTCTAATCACATCATACTTCGGAAACACATCATACTTCGGAATATAGCATAGCGCGCACGATAACATACCGCCCGGACTCGGCGAAAGAGGTAATAACTTAATGCACAAAGCGTAATCGTGGGAAATCATATGCAATGCAAAACACTTACAAAGACCCAATAGGATAATCAAAACGAACTATTAGTTCAAAACCGAAACAATAGTCAGATCAGGTTTTCTTCCGAATATCACTCGGGAACATATCAAACCGAACTTCAGAAATCATAGTTACGTATCGGAATCATAAGTATACGAATCATCATTTCAGACTCAACAGATAAATATATAACTATACTCGGGGGTTGGAAAGGTAGTCATATTAAGTTCTTTCAAAGGTCGTCAGAACTATACAAAGGAAAGTCGCGGGACTGTTATATCCCGCATGTTTGTATGTTGGGACATTTCGAGTTAATTGCTACAAGACTATTTCGGGACATGAAGTCGAGACGTCTAACTACGATTTTATTTTAGGGCATGAGTTGCTTGTAGGTATTATTGGTATGGAATATTAAGGAAACATTTGGGGCCAAAAGTTAATTTTAGAAAGTTAAAAATTCATGAAAAAAGAAAAGAAAAGAGGAGCCATGTGGCCGGTGTTATATCCCGTATTTCGTACATTGGGACAATCCGGGTTAACCATGAAAAGTTAGGGACAAATCCATTCCGGGATATGAAGTCGGGACTTTTGACCTTCGATTTCGTTTTAAGACCTAAGTTGTTCATGAATTTGTTGGTATGGAACAATTAGGAAAATTTGGGACCAATATTGGAAATATTGAAAGTTGGAAATCATGCAAAAAAAGGCCTTTGGCCGTGTGGCTATTGAAAATGGCCCACACATTTTGTGGCCAAATTTAATTGGTCCAACCCATGTGTGGGACAAGGACACTTGTGTAACATATATGGTAGCACAAAAGATGACTAAGTATTCATCTTTTCATTCCATACACTTAGAAAAAAAACAAGAAGTTGAAGAACAACAAGCACACCATTCGGCCAAGAACCTTGGAAATTCAAGTCAAAAATTAGTCATCCCAAAATTATTTCTTTGATGCCAATCCACTAATTGGAGGTCCCTAAGTAACATGGGAGTGTTGTTGGAGCGAACAAACCATCCGTTTGGTCAATCGCAAACCCTAGCCTAATTGTGAAGTTGAAGGGAAAAGGTAAGATTTAATCTTGTTTTATGTGTTGTGAGTTGTCACACCCTTAATCCGATAGGGTGTGATGGGCACTCGACCCTTACCTAGGGCCGAGCGAATCCGCTGACTTCTGTGACATTCATAATCATACTGGGCCTTTAGTCATAACATAATTACGAAATGGAAATTTTTCAGAAAGTCAAACATACTGTCCACCTTTTCCAAATCAAATAAAATTTGTAGCATATGAACTTATAACACAATACATAATAATACATCGGCTTACATAGCCGCTTACATAACCGATATCTTATACCCACGACACGTCTCGCAAAAGTCTCTAACACTAACCCGAAACCATAACACAATAATCGACTCGACAAAGACTCCGGGAGAAAATGGAGCTCACCAATCCCCCGGAACATCTTCTCTCGCTAATATCTTTAGCTCACACAGGTGTACCGCGCGGCATGAAACGCAGCCCCCGAAGAAAGGAGGTCGATACGGAATATGTACTGAGTATGCAAGCGGGAAATCCATTAACGTAATCATAACCGAATGAAAAAATCACGTAAAAACAAGTATAGGAACCGGAGAATCATAACTTGCCTATGTAACACTTATCATGTATATACATATGCCGGTGATCAAAACATATCATAATCATGTCAATCCGGAAATCATATGCGAAGTACAGAAAATAGATTTAGTAATCAGAACGTCAGAAGGCTTACCTTATTCTTTTTTTTTTGAAAAACATTTCTGTCTCATATATGTAGAAAATAGATCATATCATAATAGCTGACATTAACCGATGTGGGATTCGCCTAAACCAATGTGGGATTCGCCTAAACCAATGTGGGATTCGCCTAAACCAGTGTGGAATTTTGCCTCGTCACTGGGTTTGCCCCACCATTGGGTTTGCCCCACCACCGGCTCCAAAATAAACAGATCGTATTTCTGAATATATATATATATATATATATATATATATATATATATATGTAACACATAACGTGTCCCGGCCCTCCAGTGAGGGACTCGGTAAACGGAATCATCAGACTACCATATCATCACATCGGACAGAATCATCATATTATCACATCGTCTCATTATCAAACCATCATGTTATCGTATTATCAGGACAGATTCATTATATTATCAGATCATCACATTATCAAACCATCATGTCATCAGATCATCAGATTATCATATCATATTGCCTATGCGGTCCGTAATAGGACCCGGCGGACGGAACGTGGTCGCCCCTCCTGCCTTGGGCGCCATAACTCATCATACTTTGGAAGTTTCATATCTCCGTACCTCCGTCACACATCATAACATCATATCATATCAGAATCAGAATCATATCATATTTCAAAACTCATCATACTTCGTAGCATATCATATATCAGACGCTCATCATACTTCGGAAGCTCATCATACTTCGGATTGTGCGTACGATAATCGGCTTGGGACTCGGCGAAGGAAGTAACAAAAGTGTGCGCGAAGTAATCGTGGGATCTATATGCCATTCACAACATTTACCGATTAAATAATAATCAAACAAATTATTATTTACAGGCCAATGGCATTAGTCAATTCAAATCGCTTTCGGATATTAATCGGAAACATATCAAATAAAACTCTATCAATCATAGATACGTATCCAAACCATAGGCATACGAATTCTCATCTCGTACATTTAAACAGATTCCATAAAATAATCAAACAGACTTTCATTTAAAAACCAAGCCTAAAGTCATAGTTAAATCCAATTTCTTTCGAATATTACTCGGGACTTGTCAAATAGAACTTCTAGCCGTCATAGTTACGGGTCCACATCATATACATACGATTTCTCATTTCAGACTAAACAGATAAGTGAGTAATCATATTCGGAAGTCAGATTATTAACCATATTAAGTTATATTAACAAGTTGTTAGAACTATACAACGGAACGTCTTGCGGGCCCACGGACAAGTACCAAACCGATCCGAGCCCGCCTATGAATGTCGGGGGTGTTATACATTAGGGAACCTCCTACGAGCGTTTTGGAGCGATCCGAGCCCATATGTGAAAGTTACGGACGTTCGTAGTTTCCGACTCTTTTACGAACATAATCTTTTATGCACATTCATATTCAATCATACAAAGGCATAAAAACCATAATTTAACTACAATACGAATACGGATATTAAGAAGCAAACAAGTATTATGGACATGCTCGGATCGTAGGAATAGAGTTACCTCGGGGATTACATCATAGCCTACATTAACTAAGGCATGCCAAAGAAAGAAAGGTGAGCTTTACATACCTTGGCCGCCCTCTAGGCTAATCTAAGCTTGCGCCTCGGCTTCTCACAATCCACGATAATGTCATTAGACATCCGACATTAGCCATAGACATTGAAGAACCCAATTCCAAGCCATCACTTTAACTACAAAAATCCGGCAGCATTTCCCCTATATATTCACCAACCCCGAGAATTCCACTCGGCCAAATCAACAACAACCAAACCAACAATCATGTTTACGACATCAATAATCCATTCACAATTATTCAAGACAATCCAACCCATGTCTTACTTCACCCGAAACTTCCAAATGCCATAAGAACAACCACAATACATTTCCCTCTTCCGAATTCATAAACCATATCAACATTCCGCATGCTAACAATCATCATTTTCATCAATACAAGAAACTATATTAAAATCATATAAATTTGCCAAAACAGCCCGCAACACTACACCTTCAACATGAGTCATCAAACATTCATTCTCACCATATAATTCTCAACAACAATAGCCAAGAACACTAAATAAATTTGATTCATTCTTCCTTTACAAAGCAGCCACCATTCGGCCAACATACCCACCAACAAAAACTTCATGGTTTCATTCATTTCTACACACATTACAACAACCAACATGCTAAACAAATTTAATTCATCACCCTATACAACACACACCTACACAGCCATAACACACACACACGGCTACAACACCAACACACCACAATTTCATGAACTTCATTCATTTTTACATATCACAACATGCATACACACCTACAAAACATTTAAAGATTAAGATTGAACCTCACCTCTCCATCCATCTTTGCCTCTCGGCTAGGACATATTTTGCAAGGAGAAGTGTTTTTCTTGCTTCAACAATTATTCCACGTCGACGAGGGCCTTCCAATTAGTAGAGAGGCTAGGAGAAAATAATTTTTGATGATCAAATTTTCCATGCCATATCCGGCCAGCTCCATGGCCATTCCTCTTTCTCTTTTCTTTCTTTTTCTTTTCTTTCTCTTGATTTCTCTAGAACATAAAATGATGAAGTGTACCTTGTCTTGTAATAACTCATATATATATATATATATATATATATATATATATATATATACGTATAGGCACATGGCCGGTCATGTGCCCCTCCTCTCTTCTTTTATTATTTTTTTCTTTTCTCCAAATTTCTCCATTTTTCTAGACTTTTCTTTGAGTCACAAAAGATGAAGACTTGTCTTGCTTGCCTTGTCATCTTTGTTTTCATGCACATTTAGTCCCTACAAATATAAGATGACCACATGTACCTTTTCATGGCTTAAGATAATTAGCCAACCATGGGTGGGACCCACGGCCACTATGGCTTCTGTCACGACCCAACCCCGTAGGTCGTGACTAGTGCCCGTCCGGGCACCCAAACACACCTATCAAACGCTATCACAAGGTATATCAAACGCATCCAAGTATATAATGTGCTTCGACTAGGCTATATTTCAAATTTAGATAATTTTA
>NW_026725929.1:0-58690 GCF_029784015.1 Lycium ferocissimum
GGTTATTTTAATTATGTATGTTCCGCTCTCGCTTACATACTCGGTACACTTTCGTGCGGCCACCCCTCGTCGGGGGGTTGTGTTACATGCCCACCCAGTATGGACGCGCCGCGCGGTACGCCGCCGGTTTAGGGGATATCGCTCTGTTGTTTGGAAAGCAGCTTTTTTGATTCGGAGCTAACACTTTTGGTATATATTTTCTGCTGTAGGTATGTTCTGTATATATGATCATTGGGTACGACGGGGCCCTGTCCCTTCTTCTGATTCTGTTCTGTATGTTAGAGGCCTGTAGACATGATTGTGGGTTGTGGGTTGTCCTTTGTTGGATGGTGTGTGTGCGAGTTGCGACTTTGTCGATATAATAGCCCCTAACGGCCTGTACGGGTTTCGGTATGTATATATATACATGTATGTTCGTGCGATGCACCTTATATCTGTATGGATTTATGTATGTTAAACGGGGTAGCTATTTGGGTATATCGGATCTGTTAGGTAGGTACGTATGGGTGTCCAAGTAGGACACCAGTCACGGCCCATGGGGTTGGGTCGTGACAAAATCCCGATATACATTCTATTTGGTCGGGAGTGTACCTCCGCGATTTTTCAGGTCGAGTTTTATCGGTCTTACTTATTTAAAGCGAGCTAGAAGTTCCAGGGTATCAGAATTTCAGTACCAACCAGATTCAAGCCAGGTGAGGCCATCCTTGCCACGGTGTCCTCAGTGTGGTAGGCTACACGCTGGGCAGTGTCGATTGGGATTGGATGGTTGCTATGGGTGTGGTCGGTCGGGCCACGGGATAAGGGAGTGCCCGATGAGGGTTGGTACAGGTATGGTTCAGCTTATGAGGTCTATGGCTGGTTCTTCTTCTATAGTACGCCCTTCAAGGAAAGCTTTCCAGATACCAGTAGGACGAGGTAGAGGGAGGAGTGGAGGATCCAGCTCGAACGGTCCTCGGCCTTTTGCGTATATGTATTGGCCGGTAGGCAGGATTGTAAGATGTCTCCTAATGTTGTTACAGGTATATTATCAGTCTCCTCCTATGATGTGTATGCACTGATTGTGTCACACCCCAATCTTCATCAGGGCGTGACGGGCACCCGACTCTCATCAGAGTCGAGCGAACCCTTAAACGTCAACTCAAATTTTTTTTTTTTTTAAAACAAGAATTAAAAGTTGTAAATGAAATACCAAAATCGACACGTGGCTCAAGGCACCTCAAAACATGTTACATATATACATACGACAAAGAACAAGGCGAGCCAAAAGGCCTCGCCATTTACGTACAACAAAATAATGGCCGACAAGGCCAAACGATAACTTTCACAACTCCCACGCGGTTCGCAGACTTCTACGAGTATGACACTGCATATATATATAAAATTATACCAAAACGGGAACAGCCTCGGAGCAAATGGGCATCGACTCCGGTACTAACTCCCTCTACGAAGGTGGGTCCCCACGGTTGCGTCCACGAACTGCGGGCATGAAACGCACCCCCGAAGAAAGGGGGTCGTGCGGAATATGTACCTTGAATATGTAAAGCGTCAACGAGCATGAATCAGAAAAGTACAACGAAAACAAGTTTAGGTTACACGACATGAATTAAATATTTAAATAAAATAGTCCCTTCGGACGCCGCTTCCGGCCTAATAATAATAACAATAATAGTAATAACAATAGTAATAACAATGATAATAATACTAGTAATCCCCTTCGGGTGTGCCGATTCCGACATACGTCTATCCTGGCCCCTTCGGACATGCCGGTCCCGGAATAAAATGATGGCCCCTTCGGGCATGCCGGTCCAACATACGTCTATCCTGGCCCCTTCGGACATGCTGGCCCCGACATAATAATCCTAGCCCCTTCGGGCATGTCACTCGTGGCATACGACTACCCTGGCCCCTTCGGGCATGCCACTCGTGACATAATACTAATCCTAGCCCCTTCGGGCATAATAATAGTAGTAATAATAATAACAAAATCTCACACCCCCTTCGGAGTGGTTTTGGAAAATCTGAATAATAAGATATCGCACTCCCTTCGGAGTGGTTTTGAAAAGTTTTATAAAATATCACACTCCCTTCGGAGTGGTTTTGAAAAGTTTTATAAAATATCGCTTAATAGTTAGGGCAATAGCCAAAAGTTTTCCTTCAATTGTGGTACAAAAATAAGTCAAATAAAACAGTAGGCGGAGATCCGGAATAGCGGGTCCGCCCGAGTCACGGAGGTGGCGTACTCGAATTACATATACTAAGCTTAATGGAGTCATTTATGGAAGTTTCAAGGCAATTCGATTACATTCCTGCAAGTTACGGACGTTGAGCATTTTTCCAACAAGATATAAGGATTCTAGTTCAATTTGAATGAATAGTGCTCAATTTCGAATCGAATTTCGATGAGGAATAATCCCCGAGGCTCAAATTCAAGCCTAGTACACCTAGGACATGCCAAAGGAAGGAGAGGGATAGCTTCACATACCTTACGGATGTCTTACGCTCACTTAAATTCAGATCCCGTTTCGTCCGGAATACTGCAAATGGTCAAAGTTACCAAAGGTGAGTTTCAAGTTTTGCGAATTCGGCTTAAGTCCATACTTGTCTATCAAAATTCCGGCAGCATCTCCCCTATAAATCTAACATCCCCGAGGATTAAACTCGGCTTAAAATACAACAACCAACCCAACAACAACATCAAGAACATCAACAACACCAATAAACACTACAAAACACATGTGTACATAAATAGTCTTTCTTTCAACATAATACATCAACTTCCGTTCTAACTTCACACTTCTCATCCAATATCGACGTTTTCATATTTATCTACTAATTCAAGACCATTCAAATATATTTCAACACATTCCTCATTATTTCTCTAAATGCACAAGTTTTCCATCAAACCATAAGCCAACCCAACTTCCTACAATTTCAACCAAATTACAAAATTACATTGTCATTTTCCAAATTCATCCACCACAACATTAATTCACACCTTAAACCATTACTTCCACAATTATATAAAAAACCACATAAAATCATATAATTTCCCATAACGACATACATGCCATTTCAACACCAACTTGAGTCGCCAAGCCTTTATTTACGTCACAAAGGTCACAACAACACAATTAACAAGCTAAATAAAATCAAATTCACTTCTTTTCCACATCATGTGGCTCACGGCCACCTCCATACTCCACACACACACACGCCATGCACACACACACATCACACTTCCATAATTCCCATCTAATTTTAATCATCATAACATATAAATTCATTCCATAGCATGAAACATAAGAATCTTACCTTTTTCTTAAAATTTCAACTTTCCGCAAACGGAGTTCTTTCTCCAAACCAATTATACCGCGTCGAAGAGCGCCTTGAACTTGTTAAGAATTCAAGAAGAACAAGATTTTTGAATCAAAGACTCCAAGAATTTTTTTCTCTTTTCCTCTTCTTTTTTTTTTCTTGGCCGATTGCTCCTCTCTTGGCTTGCTCTTGATTTCTCTTTTTTTTTTCTTGAAGTTTCTAAGGATAACAATCCTTATATAATTGGCACATGCAAAAATTTAATTAATTTGGTGGGTTTGGGCCATGGGTTGGCCGGCCACCCTTCCAATTTTGGGCCTCAATTTTCTTATTTTTTTTTTAAGCCCAATTGGCTAGGAATCTTATTTTGCGAATTCCCGAAATAAATTTCCAAGATTCCAATTTTGCCCTTGGCCTTCTCCAATGTTCTCGTGTCAATATTTTCCATAAGTGACGACATACACACCACATAAAATCAAAGCATGGCCTTATTCTTACAAATCACAATTATGTCCAAATTTTCCGAATATGCAAAAACACGGGATATAACATCCTCCCCCCCTTTAAAATATTCTTCCTCGAATGTTAAATTAGCCTTATAGGTCTTACAAGTATGTTGGGGGAAGGTTCTTTAGATGGACTGACACATATAAATCATTCATTGATTAAGACAATCAACTACGGAATTTAGATTACCTGGTGGTGCATCCTGTGGTGCCTCGGGACCTGGTCTCCCCCCTAGTGCATAGATGCGATGTGGTCCTGCACTGGAACTAGGTGCTCTACCTCCGCCCCTACCCCGACCAGAAGAAGTCTGAGGTCCTGTCTCGGGGGCTCTTACCGAAGGTGACGACGCTGCTACCGAAATTCCCCGGGAGCGGTATGGCCCGGCTCCTCGTGGACACTCTCAGCATAGTGCGTCGGATCACCACAAGTATAACACACGCCCCGTCGGCATTGTCCTACATGCCGCCTTCCACAAGTCGCACATCGCGGAGGGGCCATCGCCTCTTGCCCGACCATGCCTGGCTGCGAGGACCGGCGCATAGGAAGAACTGCGTCCTTGCGAGGGAATGTCTCTCTACCCCGGCGAGGTCCACGAAATTGCGAAGGTGCGCTATCGGGGTCTGCTCTCGGCGGTGGAACCCTTACCCCGACCTTACGT
The DNA here is from genome assembly GCF_029784015.1 of Lycium ferocissimum. Lineage (NCBI taxonomy): Eukaryota > Viridiplantae > Streptophyta > Magnoliopsida > Solanales > Solanaceae > Lycium > Lycium ferocissimum. The sequence goes on from NW_026725929.1 coordinate 4,481, forward strand.
CACGGCCCTCTTGGGTGGCCGCCTACCCTGGCTCCGAAATAGCCTCTCGTTGGCGCTTGCGATCCTCACCCCCGCGCAAGCTTGGATACGAGCTATGTCTATACCCATTTGCATTGCCCCGGCATACAAATCTCTGCAACTACGAGTCCCCAATCCCATTACATCACAGGTGAACTCTATCTTCCATTTCTGCACAATAGTAGGGGCATATACGGCTAAGGAGTCGAACTCCACACTATACTCTCTAACGGACATGCTACCTGCTATCGCAAATTAAGGAATCTATCAACCACTTGCTCGTCTCAACTCGGGTGGCATATAGTGACGCAAAAAGGCATACGAGAATTCTGCCACGTCGGCGGAAGGCGTCGCTACCTCTCGATAATCTCCACGACGTGGTACTAGTTAATTGCTATACCACGTAACCTGTAGCGGCTAGCTCGACGAGACTCGTAGCCGATGCCTTCATTATATTTAATGTACGGCGCATACCATCTATAAACTCCGAGGATCGGCATTAGGGTCCGTGCCCTTAAACTCTGGGGGACTTAATGTAAGAAAATCCCGTGCCCTGGCGCTGGCAGTCCTATCGGGATACTCGTGTCCAGCCTGAGTAGCAAGCATTTGAGTCAACAAACGTATGGCATCTTTCATTTCTCTAATCTCTCGACGGCGGGCATCGGCGAGAAACCGGAGATTCGATGCTAGTCTTTGGACCGGAGCTGGGGCTGGATAGGTGCCCTCTTAGCTCGTCGGAGATGGGGAGGTGGGAGGACTGCGGGGCTGGATGCGTATTCCGGCGTATGTCCGAAGCTCCTAGTAGACCTGGGGGCTTGGCTAACTGCCTCATCCCCAACTGCTTTGCCCTTCTGGGCTGCCGTCGCTTTACCCTTCTTAGGCGGCATTACTGAAAGCACACAAGGTTGTTACATTAGGGACTTCATATACAATACAGCTCTATACGCACGATCTGCCCCATGAAAGAATGAATGACACCCTATCAATGTCTCGTAGCTTCCTGTTTATAGATGTGGTGCACAACACACCGATAAACAAGACTCTACTAGACACAGTCTGCGAACATCTTGAGGATCACCTGCTCGATACCACTTTGTCACACCCCATCTTCATCGGGCGTGACGGGCACCCGACTCTCGTCGAGTCTAGCGAACCCAAACGTCAACTCAAATTTTTTTTTTTTAAAACAAGAATTAAAAGTTGTAAATGAAATACCAAAATCGCCACGTGGCTCAAGGCACCTCAAAACATGTTACATATACATACGACAAAGAACAAGGCGAGCCAAAAGGCCTCTGCCATTTACGTACAACAAAATAATGGCCGACAAGGCCAAACGAACTACAACTCCCACGCGGTTCGCAGACTTCTCGAGTATGACACCGCACAATATATAAAATTATACCAAAACGAACGACCTCGGAGCAAATGGAGGCTGTCGACTCCGTCACTAACTCCTCTAGAAGGGCGGGTCCCCTGGTTGCGTCCACGAACTGCGGGCATGAAACGCGCCCCGAAGAAAGGGGGTCGGTGCGGAATATGTCTTGAATATGTAAGCGTCGAAGCATGAATCGAGAAAAGTACAACGAGAAAACAAGTTTAGGTTACACGACATGAATTAAATATTTAAATAAAATAGTCCCTTCGGACGCCGGCTTCCCGACCACAATAATAATAACAATAATAGTAATAACAATAGTAATAACAATGATAATAATACTAGTAATCCCGGTGTGCCGGTTCCGACATACGTCTATCCCGGCCCTTCGGACATGCGGTCCGGAATAAAATGATGGCCCCTTCGGGCATGTCGGTCCAACATACGTCTATCCTGGCCCCTTCGGACATGCGCCCCGACATAATAATCCTAGCCCCCTTCGGGCATGTCACTCGTGGCATACGGCTACCCTGGCCCCTTCGGGCATGCCACTCGTGACATAATACTAATCCTAGCCCCTTCGGGCATAATAATAGTAGTAATAATAATAACAAAATCTCACACCCCCTTCGGAGTGGTTTTGGAAAATCTGAATAATAAGATATCGCACTCCCTTCGGAGTGGTTTTGAAAAGTTTTATAAAATATCGCTTAATAGTTAGGGCAATAGCCAAAAGTTTTCCTTCAAAAGTTGACGGACCATTGACACATCGACTGGTCCTCGACCCGCTCGTCGAACCGTACTGCTGGGACTTTTTAACTCCGAGCATAAGTATGTGGTTCACGACATTAATTCTCATTTTCTTGCTTCCAAGTCAGAGAAAAACCCTAGTATATTTACTCCAACACTTCCTATCATTGTAGTGGTGATTTGGCAAGATCCGAGCCCCGTAAACCCAAGCTTGTGAAGAAGCAGGTTGTTTATAGGGTTTCTTAAAAGTTGGGAAGCTTAGGGAGTTGGAGTTGAAGTTGATATTTGAAATCTTAGACCCCTTAAGGTATGTAAATGATTTCTACCCTTATATTTATGTTGATTATCAAGAGTTTTAGTGTTTTTAAGTGAAGAGAGGATACTTATGGAAGTAGTGAGTTGATGAAGGGTAGGATAGTGATTTGGGGTTATTTTTAAGAGATGATTGGGAATGGATTTAAATATATTTTGATATGTAAGTGTTGCCATTGTTGTTGTGGGTATTGTGGTTGATGTTGGATAGAATGTGAAGTTGCAGAGTTTTTGAGCTTACAAGGAAAATATTGTCTATAATTCGTTGAGCTTTATATGTATCTAAAGATGGTTAGTAAGTGAAGTAAATAGTCTAATTAAGGCCTATGTTATCTTAATTGTAGACTTACAAGTTCGAGAGGTAGAAGTTGGACGATTGGATATACTTCAAGGTATGTTAAGGCTATCCTTTCTTTCTTTTGGCATGATCATATGATATGAGCCAACAAGCGAGTAAGCGAGCTTCCATATTACTCCACTCTTAGAAGCATTAGGAGTACTTCAGTCTTTGATGTTCATGTACCCCGTTTATGAGTGTTCCATCTGTTCATGGGTCCAGTTTTATGTATACAATTTATTCATGCATTACATTCATATTATATCTATATACATTGACCCGTGACCATAAGACGTTATATACGTGAATATTAGATATGTGTGGGGTATGAGAAGAGAGATAGGCATTATACATGCATTATCACACGAGTCGGTACAGTGCGCCATGATGATAATATAAGGATCGGGCTGCACGTACCGCGGTAATGTATATGACGATGGCCGCAGAGGGCCGATATGAGATGATGGGATGCCATAGAGGCTTAACAGCCGTTATATACGCATATACATATGTATGACCTACATTGATAGGCATGAGCATGCAGATTATGCGCCCGCGAGGCATTTTTCGGCTATACGATTTATGCGAGATACATACGAGATACTAGTTAATACACGTACATTAGGATAGTTATTTCAGATTATGAGTTCAGATCTTATTCATGATTCATATATATACATGTTGTTCTTATGCCTTTAATGCTCAGTACATTATCCATACTGACCCCCCATTGCTCGGGGGGCTGCATTCATGCCCGCAAGTTCAGGTAGACCGACGGTGGTCCAGCTTAGTAGGACTTCTATCCAGCAGTGGTCAGTGCGCTCCATTTGATTCGGAGTTGCAGTCGATTTTGGTATGCTAGCCTTTTGAGATGTATATGCATATGAGGATGATGGGGCCCTTTCCCGTCCTTTCTACAGAATTTATTCCAGTAGAGGTCTGTGGACAGTTGTATGTATTAGTAAGATGATGTAGCCTTGTCGGCTTCTATTCTTTTGTGTACGGTATACGTAACAGCCTAGCTAGCTTGCACTGTTCTTTTAGTATGTTTATGCATATACTAGTTGTACAGAGTTCATGATGTCACCTGTTTATGAGTTCAGTTGAAGCCACTTGTGGGCCCTTGATGTTCAGTAAGATTCAGATACGAGTATAGGGGTGTTTAGTCACTAGAGGTCAGACACTCGTCGTGACTCATCGGTTTGGGTCATGACATAACTGGATGATGATAGTTCCATAATGGTAACCGGAGGTATATCGACCTTACGTCACTCTGATAGGGCTATAACTATTACAGCTCGAAAATCTTCGCATCGTTTGCATTGTGAGTAAACTAACGTCAGCTCGGGGCGGTCATGGAACCCCTATCAGGTTAAGGAATACTCTTAACAAGTGTTAAGTAAGTGTCTAAAGGTTCCGGAATCAAGAAAATCGAAGAAAATAAGTTTGTCAAAAATTTGGGAAAATTTGGCAGAATTTTGGACAGAAATTTTTGGTCAAACTTAGAGAGGTATATCTCCTAGTATATTAGGAGTTTTGAATTGAAACAAAAGCCTAAAATGAAGTTCATAAAGTCTAGTCTCCAACGCAACAAACCGCTCGTCGATATGACATCGGAGTAGAGAGTTATGAACGTTACAAGTTAGGCCAGCAGAGCAGGAATTACTCTACGCAAACGCGAAGCTACAGTGCGTGAACGCGCAGAGGCGCGTCCAACTACAGTGTGCGAAAGTGCAGCTACAGTGCGCGAACGCGCTGAGCAAATTTTAGATCGGTGAAAACCGACTCTAAAATAATATAAAAGGGGGTTTACCCCTTATTTTCATCCAAACACCCCTTAGAAAATATCCCAAAACCTCTGGAATGTTCTCCCAACTTCCGCCCATAAATTTTAGCCCAAATCAAGTGTAATTTCGGGATTTAGGTTCAGATAGCGTATAGCTGTGATCATAGTATCGTATTACGGTGAATCTTGGCTTGGATTCAAGGTGAATATTGAAGATATTGCGGCTCTAGTGGGAATAAGGTAAGAATCTCTCGTTACTGATATTGATTTAGGTTTATTTATGGAGATAGAGCTATTAAATGGTTGTATAATGAACTAGTTTATTGAGAAATCGAATTAACATCGTGTAGGATGTTTTATGGAGTACTTTGGTATTAATGATGATGTTATTGATGCTAGTGTTGTTGTTGTTATTGTTGGTTGTGGTATTGTGATTTCGGCTTAGGGATATAAATAGGGGAGATCTTTAATTTCAATGAGAATCTAAAAGGATTTAATTTGAAAGCTTAAGATGTTATATCCCGTATTTTGTACATTGGGATATTCCGAGCTAACTGCGATAAGTTAAGGACAAGGTTATATTTTCTTCCGACCTTGTTAGGGTGCATAAGTTGCATATTCATCTTTTTATTGGTATGGAGTATTAAGGGTAAATTTGGAATAAGGAAAAATTAGGGGTGAGAAGTTGCAAAAATTATTTCATGGAATGGCCAAAAGGGCCATGTGGCCGTGAGGTGGGCATGGGTCCCACCCATGGTTGGCTAATTATTTTAAGCCATAAAAGAGGACATGTGTTCATCTTATATTGTAAGATATATATATATATATATATATATATATATATATATATATATATATATATATATATATAGGCCAAGGGATGACCAAGTCAAGTAATTACTCATCATTTATCACCTTAGAAAGTTCAAGAAATATGGAGAAAGAAGGAGAAAGGCAATCGGCCATGGGCTGGCCGAAACTGCCTCCAAACTAATGATCATGAAAAATTCTTTTCTTCTAGCTTTTCTACTAATTGGAAGGTCCTCGTTAACGTGGAGTAGTTGTTGGAGCAAGAAAACCGTTCGTTGTTGCCATGTACAAGCCTAGCCGAGTAGAGAAGTGGGATGAAGAAGGTAAGATTCAATCTTCTTTCATGTGTTGTGGGTGATTTGTACATGTTGTGATATGTGGAAATGAATGAAATTCATGAAAGTATGATGTTGAAGTTGTAGCCGTGTGTTGTATTGTGGCCGTGGGTATGTGATGTTATGTAGAAGTGAAGAACTAAATTTATTTAGTATGTTTGGATTGTTGTGTTGTGGATTCTATGGTGCTAACGAAAGTTTAATGGTTCAAATTGGAGTTATAGTTGTTTGTGGCTTGTTATGGAATTTTTATGTAGTTTCTTGAAGTTATGGAAGTAATGTTGTGAACGTGTGGATTATTAATGTAGTTCATGAATTTGGAAGGGAGAAATGTGTTGTTGGGGTTTTCTTGAACTTGGAAGGGTTCGGGTTGCCTTGTGTATTGGATGGTTGTTTTGAATATTATACGGATTGTTGGAAGTGTTCTTGAATTTCGTTTGAATGCTCTTGGATTAGTACTTGAACATGTAAGCGTTGATGTTGGTTTGAATGTATGTAGTTGAATTGACCATAATTGGAATGTTGTCGAAAAATGTGGAGAAGAGTTATTAGCATTATAATGCGTTTTGAATTCATTATCGATGTTGTTAATATGGTTGTTGGTATTGTTGCTGAAGATTTAGCCGAGTTGAATTCTCGGGGATGTTGAATTTATAGGGGAAGTGCTGCCCAAATTTCGGTAGATAAAGTGATGGCTTGGAATTGAATTCTTCGCTGCTTATGGCTAATGTCGATACCAAATGACGTTGTCGTAGATCTTGGGAAGCTGAGACGTAAGCTCGGATTAGCTTAGGAAGCGGACGAGGTATGTAAAGCCTAACCCTTCTTTCTTTGGCATGTCCTAGTGGTAAGTAGGCTATGATACGAGCCCCGGGGGTAACTCCACTCCTTAGATCCGAGCTCGTATACGATTCTTATTCGCCTCTTAATGTTGACTCCCTTAATGTAGTCAAACTAAGGTTCTTATGTTTTTATGTGAATGGATTTCAAATGTTGCATAAAGGATTTTGTTTTTAAAAAGATTCCGTAACTACGAACGACCGTAACTTTCATAGACGAGCTCGGATCGCCTCAAAACGTTCGTAGGAGATTCCATAATGAATAATATCCCCCAACTTTCATAGGCGGGCTTGGATGGGGTTGATACCCTTCCGTGGACCCCCGAGACTTTCCTTTGTATAGTTTTAACGTTTTTTGTTAAAGAACTTAATATAATTATCATCCCGACCCCCGAGTATGATTACTTACTTATTTACCGAATCTGAAATGAGGATTGTTATGCATATGATTCCGATACGTAGCTATGATTTTTTTTAAAGTTCTGTTTGATATGTTCCCGAGTGACATTCAGAGGAAACTTGATTGGACTATTGTCTTGGCCTATGAATGATGGTTCGTTTTGATTAATTCATTGTGTCTTTATAAATGTTTTAAATTGCATATAGTCTCCCACGATTCTGCTCGTGCACACTATTGTTACTTCCTTCGCCGAGTCCCGGGCCGGTATGTTATCGTGCGCACTATGCTATATTCCGAAGTATGATGAGTTTTCCGAAGTATGATGAGTTCCGAAATATGATGTGATACGAAGTATGATGAGTTCCGAAGTATGATGTGTTTCTGAAGTATGATGTGATACGGAGTGTGATGTGTTCGGAGGTATGCAATATTCCGAAGTATGATGAGTTATGGCGCTCGAGATAGGAGGGGCGACCATGTTCCGTCCGCCGGGTCCCATTGTGGACCGCATATGATATATGTTTTTGACATGCATGATTTATGTTCAGGAGTAAGCATTCTGGCATTCTGATTATTTATACTTGACGCATTTTGACATTCTGATTATTATTTTTAATTTTGTACTTAGTATGCATGATTTGTACTTCAGATGCGAGCATGTTGGCATTCTGGTTTTTATGTTCACTTTTTGTACTCCTTACTTCGATCATAATCCTGTTCACTGTACTCTTGCTTTGCATACTCAGTACATATTTCATACTGACCCCCCCTTTCTTCGGGGGCTGCGTTTTATGCCGCACAGGTACACCCAGATGAGTAGAAGATGTTAGAAGAAGGTGTTCCAGCTGGATTGGCGAGCTCCATTTCCTCCCGGAGTGCTGTCGAGTCAGAGTGTTTATGTTATGTCATCTGGGTGTATGTTAGAGACTTTGCGCATGTGGTCACGTGTATATATAACATGTCAATTTTGTAAGCGGCTATGTGTAAGCCGATGTATCATTATGTATTATAATACAGATTTCCTATGATTACAGGTTTTATTTGTTTTGAGAAAGATGAAAAGTGTGTGGTTCATTGAAAAGCTTTCATTATGTTTTATTTTCATGATTTAATGGCCCAGCATGATTATGAGTATTACGAGAGTCAGCGGGTTCGCTCGGCCCTAAGTAAGGGTCGAGTGCCCATCACGCCCTATCAGGTTAGGGTGTGACATAAAGCACGAAACACAAAGAAATGTGGTCATACCGAATAAAAGGAGTACGAGTAAAATCATAAGGCTTGACTCTGAAACTTGAATAAATAAATAATCATCATGTACATATGCATGTATAACGTGTCCCGGCCCTCTAGTGAGGGAATCGGTAAATAAAATCATCATATGCATGTCATCATGTCATCATGTCATCATATATATATATATATATATACCGTACCCGGCCCTTTAGTGAGGGACTCGGTGAATAACGTGTCCCGGCCCTCTAATGAGGGACTCGGTAAAGGAGATCCTGTCTCCGTCATGTATACCATACTCGGCCCATCCTGTGGGCTGGCGCCATCATCACATCATCATATATATACCGTACCCGGCCCTCTAGTGAGGGACTCGGTGAACAATGCAGTGGAATGTGCACGAATGCGTGTCCTGGCCCGGGACTCAGTGAGGGACATATTGAGGCTGGCACGAGCAGAGTAGTGAGAAACCATATGCATATAAATTGTCATGACCTAACCCCGTAGGCCGTGACTAGTGCCCGAGCTGGGCACCAACACTTTTGTCACGACCCAATCCCGTAGGCCGTGACTAGTGCCCGAGCTGGGCACCCGTACACATTCATTAACCAAAGTCGGCATACAAATGACTTATACATATACAAAGATCACACGTAGTCTCAGACTGTCGCAAACACAAATATATATCACAGAAGCCAGCAAGGCTATCATAAGGCGCAACATCCCAAAATGTATATACAAACGCGAGCCGACAAGGCTGCCACGGCGAATGGGACCGCCCAAAGCATATACCATACGAACACAACCGAACAGAAATATTCACAACCCACATATATGTCTACAAACCTCTAAACAGAACAACAGAATCATATGACGGGACAGGGCCCCGCCGTACCCCTGAATGGACATATACATATGCATCGGAAGAGTCTGTACCAAAATATGGGCTCCGGAATGAAGGAGCACTCCAAGATAGCAGAATAGGTGTCCTAAGCTGGCGGATCACCAAAGTGAGCGTCTGTACCTGCGGGCATGAAACGCAGCCCCCGAAGAAAGGGGGTCAGTACGGAATATGTACTGAGTATGCAAAGCAGGAAATACAGTAAACAGAATCATAATCGAAACAAGAAGTACAGAAAATAAATACAATATCCAGAATACCAAAATATTTACTTTTAAAACACAAATCATGCATAGGGCTCAGAGAATATGGTCGCCTACCCGTCATTGGTGCCATAACACATCATACTCCAGAAGATTTCATATCTCCGAAACCCGACATATCACATAACACATCATAACGCCATAACACATCATAACACCAGAATATAAATGGAACCCGGCCCTATAGCGAGGGACTCGGTGAACCATAACACATCATACTCCGGAATATAGCATAGTGTGCACGATAACATAACCGGCCCGGGACTCGGCGAAAGATACAACAGGATGCACGAGCAGAGTCGTGAGTAACCATATGCATAAAAATCATCATTACAGACTCAATAGATAAGTAAGTAATCAACACTCGGGGGTCGGGGTGATAGCTATATTAAGTTCTGTCACAAAGTCGCTGGAACTATACAATGGAAAGTCGCGGGACCCACGGACGAGGATCAACCCAATCCGAGCCCGCCTATGGAAATTATAGTCATTATACGTCACAAAACCTCCTACGATCATTGTTATATCCGGCATTTTTGCGCATTTGGAGAAACTTTGGAAGGTTCGGAATAATTTTTGTTTGTAAGAAATAAGGCTCCATTTGGATATAATTGTGATTTGTAAGAATAAGGCCATGCTTTGACTTTATGTGGGGTGTATGTTGCTACTTGTGGAAAATATTGATGAGAGTATTGGAGGAAGCCTAAGGGCAAAGTTGGAATTTTGAAAATTTGTTTCGGAAAATTTTGAAAGATGATCTATAAGGAATTGGGCTTGAAAAATAATAAGAAAAATAAGGCCCAAATATAGGGGCTTACGCCACTTAATGGCCCAAAATCCATGGATTTTAATTAATCCATGTGATGAAATTAGCATGGGGGCTATATTATATCATAAGCCCTCTAGAATTTTCAAGAAATCAAAAGGAACATCAAGAAAAGAAAGAAGGAGGCCTTCGGCCCAAGGAGAAAAAGAAAGAAAGAAAAAGAAGAAAAAAATTTGGAGCCTCAATCCTTGCCTTAAAAATCTTGTTCTCTTTGAATTTATAATAAGTTCAAGGCGTTCTTCAACGCGGCACAATTGGTTTGGAGAGAGAACCTCGTTTGTGGAAAGTTGAAATTTCAAGAAAAGGTAAGATTCTTATGTTTTGTGTTATGGAATGAATTCATGTGTTATAATGATTTGAATTGGGTGAGAATCATGGAAGTTTGTCACACCCCAATCTTGATCAGGGTGCGATGGGCACCCGACCCCATATCTGGAGCCGAGCGAACCCTCTGACTCTTATCACATAGACAAATTTCTGTATCAATTAAAAATAGAATACATAGTGAACTCAAAATTTTTTTTTCTATAAGTAAAATCTATCGTCATGTGGGACCCGTAACATAAAACATAATAACATATTAACCGGTGGAACCGCCTGCGAAACTGTCACTCTATACCCTCGACTCTGTCTCGCAAAGTCTCTAACACCGAACAAAGCATCATAGCTCATATACTCGACTCGGCGGCGCTCCGGAACAAGTGGAGCCTACCAACCCCGCCGGAACATCTTGTACGCTAGCTTCAAAGTCTGGGTGTACCTGCGCGGCATGAACGCAGCCCCCGAAGAAGAGGGGTCAGTACGAGCATTGTACTGAGTATGTAAGACATGAACAGTAATAACATAGTAAAAGCTGTACATATGAGACAGATCGTGTGTAAGACGGTAACCTGTGCAGAGTAATAACCATATGGAAGCATAGACAGTACCACAGTATAGAGGAGCAACCTTGTACATGTGAGTGCCACTCGGGCGGAGGCCATGCACGCTTAGCTTTTTCTTTTTCTTATTCCGAACACGGTGTTTCTTGTTTTTGTACATAGAAAACGAGATACTTTTCGTAAAAACAAGATTTTTTTACTTGCGATGCGGACGCCGAATTCATCGGCTCTCCCAACCCCCTCCCCAACGTTGTCCCAAGTATATCATATTATATATATATATAGCACGAACGTACGCCGCGTACGGCTCTCCCATAAATCCCGCGTCGGGCATCCCGCGTCCGGGATGATAAGCAGGCCCGAATCGGGTGGACACGGTTGCCCTCCCCATTCCCCACATATACGGTGTATACAAGTACATTCATTAATATCGGGTATTATATACATTATCATATAAACGAAAAAGATGCATGGGAGCCCAAGGAAAAGCTATAACGCTATCGGAGTGACGTAAGGTCGGTAACCTCCGATTTTATTATGAAATAACCATGGGCGCTTTATCTCGCCTTCAAGGAACTAGTAGTAAGGCGAGACAATCAATGAAGGTCAACATTATGAATAAACATGGAGTAGAATCATAGTATAGCATTTCATGTACTTTGGAACCTTTAGACATGAGATCATTCTCGTCATAGTTATCATAGTACCATTCTCGTTTTCTTTGACATCGTCATAGCCATTGAAAAACATAGCCTTGACTATTATCGTTATATACTTTTTTTATTCCTGGCTTCATTATTATCATCATAGGACTATGGTCGTCGTTTTAGTTAGTGGGGCTTTTAATATTATAAAACTTGGTTTTTTTTTTTAAGGAAAATGAGTATTTGAAAAACCCTTGTAAACTTTTGGAAAGAAAAATCATGCGTTGGGGTCATAGGTTTTGTAAGAACAGCTACTGGTTTGATAGTGGAAACGATAACCCAAAACTTTTATTAACTACAGTATGGAAATAAGCTTAATGTAACAATAAGAAGGAATTTGGGAATAGTGGGCCCGCCTCGGTCGAATGAGGCGGCGTACACAATTTACGTATAATACATTTCATAATGTTGCTTATGGAAGTCTTAGGATGATCGGGTCGTATTCTTGCAAGTCCTAGGGTGTTTCGACCCTTCTTTCACTATTTAAGCATTTTTGGTTCAATGCCACTGAATGAATAGTAACTAGTTTTCAATCTCGGATTTCTAGAGTTAGGGAAGTCCCCGAGGCGCGAAATCAAGCCTATACGTCTAGGACATGCCAACGAAAGAAAGTAAAGTCTTACATACCTCTTCTGCTCCTTCTGCTACTCCAATTCCAAGCTGCAAATCCGCCAAAATCTACGATTTGGTCACATTTACCAAATGTCAATCTGAGCATCTAGAAGTTGGAATTCAAAGTAATCATTTGTCTGCCGAAATTTCGGCAGCACTTCCCCTGTAAATATACCATGCCACCAAGTTTAACTCGGCCGATTTCAATCAACAACAATTCCGGGAATACAACCCGGCCAACCTAACAACATTACCAACAATCATTCTAATAATGCTTCAACATTCAATTCAATCCAATTCAACACATCCCGGCTCCAATAAAACAATAACAACATATTTTCCTTTTCCTCCAAGTTCATGAATTATGTACTAACAATATCATACTAACAACATTATGTTCCATACATGCAAGAACATCATATTCCATTTACTTAAACTTCCAAAACAAGCCCCCAACTACTAAAACTTCACTAAGCTCATTAAGCTTTTATTAGCAACATAAAAATCCATAACAACAACACTAAAATATCAACTAGAATTAAAGCACCACAACTTGCCAAAGCATATCCCATTCGGCTACAACAACTACATACCTACTTCATAAATTTCCATCTATTTCCATACATTAAAACAACAACCAACATACTACATAAAATTAACTCATCATTTCTATGCCATGCAACACATTTTCGGCCAACCACTATACTTATGCATATTTCATGAATTTTATGGATTTCTTCATTCTACAACACTCATAATCATCCAAAGCATGTATAAGAACATAAACTCTTACCTTTTTCCTCAATTCCCCACTTGACTAGAATTTGTAACTTGCAAGAATATGTCTTCTTCTTGCTCCAACAATCATCTCATGTTAAAGGGGACCTCCCAATTGCTTAGAATACTTGAAGAGAATAATTTTTGGCAATTAATATCCATGGCTTCCAATTTTTTTTCCTTCTTTTCCATGGTGGCCGAATGGCCTAGTCCTTTTTTTCCCTCTTTGTTTTCTTTTCTTTCTTTCTTTCTCCCTCTCCAACTCTTATATAAAAGATGAATAAGTCATCTTTTCATAATTTGCACCCTAGTCCTTCAATTTTGGTCACTTATTCCCTTTCTTCCCTTTCTAGATTTTTCCTCCTTTTTCTTGAATTTTCTTTCCTTTTCTTGAATTTCTTCACTTGGTCAAAGATGACCAAGTGTCTTCTTTGGTACACTTTAGTCCCTCTTTATTTACACCTTGCCCCCTTTTCATTTTTTTCTAGAGCTTTCTTCCCTTTTTCTTGAAATTTAATAAAGAAGGCCAAGTGTCTTCTTATATAAGATTTGGCCCTCCAAGGATTTTTCTTGAACCTTGTAAAATTACTATTTTACCCCTCGACTTTTCTCGATATTACCATTTTGTCCCTAACCTTCCGCATTATTTCCACGGCCCATTTTCCGAATTTCTCTTCTTGCCCTTAGCCTTTCTCAATATTTTCCACACCACCGTTGTCCATAATTAATATTCCTAACAACTCGCACCCTAAAATTATTTTAGGACATAGTCTTGTCCTTAACTTCTCGCCATTGTCTCACAGCATCCGAACGTACGAAGTACGGGCTATAACATCCTCCCCCCCTTTAGAACATTCGTCCTCGAATGTTCAACTGACCTTATGGGCGTCATTATACTCGTGGAGGGTTCCTTTATAACCGCTCCTTCCTTTACGCCCGTCTCTTATTGTCGTAATGCAATCATTTGACCTTTCATGAGTTCTTCTCTTTCTAATATGATCTCCCCCCTTTTTGCGGGGATCCTTATACCGACAATCCTTTTATAAAGTCTCCATTTATACCTTGCCTCTCATCTTTCTCAATATTACCATACTAGACTCTCAAGTTTCCGCCTATAATAAAACAATAGCAGCCTACCTTGCAAAGACTCGTACTATTTACCATTGTTGTCACTCAAGCTTCGATTCCCATGTGTGATCAATACTTTCCTTACCATAGCTTCGGTTACTGGGACTTACATGTCCACCAATACAATTATACATGAGATATTTCATACATTCGTATATATGTAACTACTATCAACTAACCCACAGAATACTTCCGAACACTATTCAAGCCTATCCTAATTTCCGAGCCGTGCCGCACTCCTTGTCTCTTCCCCGCCTAGTCTACCTCATTTTTATGTGACCTCGTATAGCTTCTAGCAATTCCATATACTTTGATTCCCCTTAGGTCACTCGTAGCTTTCCATTTGTCTCATATGTCCGATTATGTAAAATTTCTTGTGAACTTCCCTGTGGGGTCACCCATCTTGAAATTGTTCCCACCTCGAGCACGCTTAACCTCGAAACTTTGCCGAAATTCGATGCCTTAACACCGATATTTTCGCGTCCGCTTCCTCACACGACCTTTATTACATGCTCTCGGGGCACATCGAGGTCTTACAAAGCTTCCGAGGTATTTTCGTAACCCGTCCTTTTCTCTACAATTACTATTTTACCCTTTTCGATCCCCAACGTTCATCTTCCGTCCGTATGTATGGCTACCTCCTATCCTGGACTTCCAGGTTCTCGATAGTAGCGATTACACCTTTGTCACTATCTCAAGTCCATAACTTTTTCGAAACAACACGTCTCACTTCTTGCCCGTTTACAGTATTTCCTTTCTCCCCGCTTTCTTTCGTCGCACGGGGAACTTATATAAGGAATTCCTTTCTCCTATAACTTGGCTCTATCGCACGATCACAAGAGAAAGAAGGTCAACCATTCCTAAATGCCCCGCGTACCTCCGTTTATAAACGTGGCCGGCTTCACACCCATAAACAGACTCTACCGGACACGACTTTTTACAACCCTTGGACCGACCTCGGCTTCGATACCACTTTGTCACACCCCAATCTTGATCAGGGTGCGATGGGCACCCGACCCCATATCTGGAGCCGAGCGAACCCTCTGACTCTTATCACATAGACAAATTTCTGTATCAATTAAAAATAGAATACATAGTGAACTCAAAATTTTTTTTTTCTATAAGTAAAATCTATCGTCATGTGGGACCCGTAACATAAAACATAATAACATATTAACCGGTGGAACCGCCGCGAATGTCACTCTATACCTCGACTGCTCGCAAAGTCTCTAACACCGAACAAAGCATCATAGCTCATATACTGCGACTCGGCGGGGCCGCCTCCGGTAACAAGTGGAGCCTACCAACCCCGCCGGAACATCTTGTACGCTAGCCTAACCCGTCCGGGTGTACGCGCGCGACACGAACGCAGCCCCCGGGTTGTGCCAGGGGCCGCACGAGCATTGTACCGAGTATGTAATACTTACCGCAATAACATAGTAAAAGCCGTACATATGAGACAGATCGTGTGTAAGACGGGGTAACTCCTCGTGCGTAGTAATAACCATATGGAAGCATAGACAAGCACACAAGATAGTAGGAGCAACTCCGTACATGTGAGTGCCACTCGTGGCGGAGGACGACGCTTAGCTTTTTCTTTTTCTTATTCTCGAACACGGTGTTTCTTGTTTTTGTACATAGAAAACAGATACTTTTTCGAAAAACAAGACTTTTTACTTGCATGTACGTACGCCGAATTCATCGGCTCTCCCAACCCCTCCCCAATGCGTTGTCCCAAGTATATCATATTATATATATATATAGCATGTAACGTACGCCGCGCACGGCTCTCCCATAAATCCCGCGTCCGGGCATCCCGCGTCCGGATGATAAGCCAATAATCGTGGTGAACGTTGCTTTCCCCATTCCCCACATATACGTATGTATACAAGTACATTCATTAATATCGTGTATTATATACATTATCATATAAACGATTCATTAAACAAGATTTACGGGAGCCCAAGGAAAAGCTATAACGCTATCGGAGTGACGTAAGGTCGGTAACCTCCGATTTTATTATGAAATAACCACGGGCGCTTTATCTCACCTTGAAGGAACTAGTAGTAAGGCGAGACAATCAACGAAGGTCAACATTATGAATAAACATGGAGTAGAATCATAGTATAGCATTTCATGTACTTTGGAACCTTTAGACACGAGATCATTCTCGTCATAGTTATCATAGTACCATTCTCGTTTTTTTTGACATCGTCATAGCCATTGAAAAACATAGCCTTGACTATTATCGTTATATACTTTTTTTATTCCCCGGCTTCATTATTATCATCATAGGACTATGGTCGTCGTTTTAGTTAGCGGGTTTTTTTAATATTATAAAACTTGGTTTTTTTTTTTTAAGGAAAATGAGTATTTGAAAACCCTTGTAAACTTTTGGAAAGAAAAATCATGCGTTGGGGTCATAGTTTTGTAAGAATGTACTTATCGGTTTGATAGTGGGAAACGATAACCCAAAACTTTTATTAACTACGGTATGGAAATAAGCTTAATGTAACAATAAGAAGGAATTTGGGAATAGTGGGCCCGCCTCGGTCGAATGAGGCGCGCACACAATTTACGTATAATACATTTCATAATGTTGCTTATGGAAGTCTTAGGATGATCGGGTCGTATTCTTGCAAGTCCTAGGGTGTTTCGACCCTTCTTTCACTATTTAAGCATTTTTGGTTCAATGCCACTGAATGAATAGTAACTAGTTTTCAATCTCGGATTTCTAGAGTTAGGGAAGTCCCCGAGGCGCGAAATCAAGCCTATACGTCTAGGACATGCCAACGAAAGAAAGTAAAGTCTTACATACCTCTTTCTGCTCCTTCTGCTACTTCAATTCCAAGCTGCAAATCCGCCAAAATCTACGATTTGGTCACATTTACCAAATGTCAATCTGAGCATCTAAGTTGGAATTCAAAGTAATCATTTGTCGCCGAAATTTCTAATAAAGATCCTCCGTAAATATACCATGCCACCAAGTTTAACTCGGCCGATTTCAATCAACAACAATTCCGGGAATACAACCCGGCCAACCTAACAACATTACCAACAATCATTCTAATAATGCTTCAACATTCAATTCAATCCAATTCAACACATCCTGCCTCCAATAAAACAATAACAACATATTTTCCTTTTCCTCCAAGTTCATGAATTATGTACTAACAATATCATACTAACAACATTATGTTCCATACATGCAAGAACATCATATTCCATTTACTTAAACTTCCAAAACAAGCCCCCAACTACTAAAACTTCACTAAGCTCATTAAGCTTTTATTAGCAACATAAAATCCATAACAACAACACTAAAATATCAACTAGAATTAAAGCACCACAACTTGCCAAAGCATATCCCATTCGCTACAACAACTACATACCTACTTCATAAATTTCCATCTATTTCCATACATTAAAACAACAACCAACATACTACATAAAATTAACTCATCATTTCTATGCCATGCAACACATTTTCGGCCAACCACTATACTTATGCATATTTCATGAATTTTATGGATTTCTTCATTCTACAACACTCATAATCATCCAAAGCATGTATAAGAACATAAACTCTTACCTTTTTCCTCAATTCCCCACTTGACTAGAATTTGTAACTTGCAAGAATATGTCTTCTTCTTGCTCCAACAATCATCTCATGTTAAAGGGGGACCTCCCAATTGCTTAGAATACTTGAAGAGAATAATTTTTGGCAATTAATATCCATGGCTTCCAATTTTTTTTCCTTCTTTTCCATGGTGGCCGAATGGCCTAGTCCTTTTTTTCCCTCTTTGTTTTCTTTTCTTTCTTTCTTTCTCCCTCTCCAACTCTTATATAAAAGATGAATAAGTCATCTTTTCATAATTTGCACCCTAGTCCTTCAATTTTGGTCACTTATTCCCTTTCTTCCCTTTCTAGATTTTTCCTCCTTTTTCTTGAATTTTCTTTCCTTTTCTTGAATTTCTTCACTTGGTCAAAGATGACCAAGTGTCTTCTTTGGTACACTTTAGTCCCTCTTTATTTACACCTTGCCCCCTTTTCATTTTTTTTCTAGAGCTTTCTTCCCTTTTCTTGAAATTTAATAAAGAAGGCCAAGTGTCTTCTTATATAAGATTTGGCCCTCCAAGGATTTTTCTTGAACCTTGTAAAATTACTATTTTACCCCTCGACTTTCTCGATATTACCATTTTGTCCCTAACCTTCCGCATTATTTCCACGGCCCATTTTCCGAATTTCTCTTCTTGCCCTTAGCCTTTCTCAATATTTTCCACACCACCGTTGTCCATAATTAATATTCCTAACAACTCGCACCCTAAAATTATTTTAGGACATAGTCTTGTCCTTAACTTCTCGCCATTGTCTCACAGCATCCGAACGTACGAAGTACGGGCTATAACAGTAGGGTGTGTGTGTGCATGGCCGTGTGCATGGGTAGCACCATGCATGGCCGTGAGTTTGGAGGGGGAGAAAGAACAAGGATTTCATGTTTCTTTTCATGTTGTAGACAACTTATAAATGTTGTGATGAATTAAAAAAATGAATGAAAATCATGGGGTTAAGGTGTGTTGTTATAAGCGTGTATATATAGGTGTGTGGCCGTGTGGTGCTAGCTATGTAGGGAACTTGGTTGAATTTATTTAGTATGTTAATTATGTTGTTGTAACATTGTGAAGTGAAGAGAAGATTAATGGTTTTGTTGGAATGAAAGAAAAATGGATAATGGCCGTGTAGTATGGATAAAATGAAGTAAGGGCGAATTAGTTTGTTTGACATGTTAATTATGCCGTGATGATGTTGGTAGCATGAATATAGATTAAGTGGTTTGAGTTGGTATTGATTTGAAAGTATGAAGTCGAAATATGAATCGTTGCATTTTGTTGGAAAGTAGGTTAATGGTAATATATTGTGATTTGCAATGATCGTAGGGTTGTTGTTGTCTTGTTGTTGATTATTTTGAACCGAGTTGAAGCTCGGGGGTGTCCTATTTATAGGGGAAACGCTGCCGAAATTTCGGTAGCCAAGTGTAGCCAAAGATTGAAATGTTAACTTTCATGAATAGTAATTGGGTAAAAATGACCATTTCATTTTTTAGACGAAACGGGGATTGAGATTTGGACGAGCGCGAGACGCCATCCAGGTATGTAAAGCTTACCTATCTCTCATACGGCATGTTTTAGACCTACTAGGCCGAGGACGGGACCTCGGAAATGATTCTCCTAGAAATGTTTTTTGGTTTTGGTTACTATTCATTCGCCGTAATTGACTCATAATGGCCACCTTGGGACATAAGAGTATATAAACCTTTGTACCTTCTCGTAAATGGCCCCGAATCACGAAAACTCCCACGAATAACTTTATGGAGCCTAGTATGTGTGTGATCTATGTCCGCCGCCTCGACTCGACTCGAGGCGGGCCTCGCTAACCCCAATATACCTTAGTTGTCTTACTAGAACCTCTTTTTGGGTAGCCTTCGATAAAGAATCTTCGAAGGTGAAATTGTTCATTATGAAATAATGTTTGGAACCCTATGAAATACTATGCTATGTTTTGGAACTATACGTACCACTTTGGAAATATTTTGTGAAATAAAATTTTCGCACTGATTAATTATTTGACTATTTTGGTTAACGAATTGACTTGTAAAGTAATCAAGTTTTGAAAAAACTATTTTGACATACAAATTGCATTGTTTGCTCACGACTCCGCTCGTGCCTTATTACGACTTCGTTCACCGGTTCCGGGCCGGTTTTGAGATCCGCGTCCTATGACTTATTCGGAAGTATGATGTGTTACGGTTTCGTGACCTCGCCATAGGGCCGGTTACCGTTTTGGAGTTATGATGTGATATGGCCTTTGTTATGTTTGATGATGTGTGTGATATTGTGATTTGTTCGGAGATGTACGGAGATTTGAAAACTTCCGGAGTATGATGTGTTGTGGCACGCTGTGGGGTGACCACGTTCCCGAGCCTTACGCATGATTTCTATTTGCATTTCGTATATCTGCATCTCGCACGGGTTTGGTCCGTTATATTCGTATCCGTGATTGCATTTTCATTTTTGATTATGCTTTTGGATTACTCGTATTTTCCGCTTTACATACTCGCACTTGTTCCGTACCGACCCCTCGCACGTTTTTAGCCATGCCGCGCACGTCTGTGCTCCGCGCGACACGCCGCCGGTTAGGATCCTTATTCCCGTCGTTTGGAGGCTCCTTTGATCGGAGCTTATACTCTTGGTATATTCCTTTTCTTTCTTTGTATATGCTCGTACATTTGAGACTATCCGGGTACGGCGGGCCCCGTCCCGTCATATGTTTGTATGTTCGATATGTATGTAGAGGCACCGTAGTCATGTTTGTGGGTCGTGGGTCCGGTCCGTTTGTAAATGGTCCCGATCCGTATATGTATATGATTACGATTCGCGTCCTTCGGCCCCGTATGATACTATGGCCGATATGGCCCATCTGTTGTATAAGTGTGTCTGGGTGATGTCCATTCCGCCACCTTTGACTCTGATATGATGTTTTGACACGGGCGACCGCCTAGGACTGCATTTGTATGATATCTCGCACGATTATGATGTACGAGTATGTCTATTAAATACGAATATGTTACGATGTGATATTTTGGTTCGTACGTCCGTTCGGGTGCCTAGGTAGGGCACGAGTCACGGCCACGGAGGCGGGTCGTGACAAAAGTGGTATCAGACGATCTTGTCCTCGGAATGTCTACAAAGCCGTGTCTCGCAGTCTTGTTTATCGGTGTGTCGTGCACCACATCTATAAACAGGAGGCTACGAGACATTTAGGATGTTTCCCTCCTTTGAATCTTAGATCGTGCGGTAGGCCGTAATATTAGGATGACTCTTTTTTCGACCGAATTGTTATATTTTTCGGTGATGCCTCACGAAGAAGAACAACGCCGCCCCGAAGGGCAAGACAAAGGTAGATGAGACTAGTCGGGCGCGAGGATTACACGGGCACGTGCTCGGACTACGCCGGCATTATACTTCGATCGAGAGGGTTCACCACACCACCGAGAGGGCGGGAGGAGTCCGTGGCGGCCCCGGCCACGCGAGCGCCCGTGCCTCCGGCTCCCCGGCCGGGGGGCGAGGAGGGACGCTGCCTTGCAGAGGGGCTGTACGGTTATTGACAAACGGTGGCGATCGAGGTCCCGTGAACGCGGGCGAGAAGATGATGACGATGAGGGCGGCGTGACGGCCTTAGGGTTCGAGAAGTTCCTGATACGCGGCCTCCGAGCTTTTCGGGTCTAAGCCCGATGGGGACCCCAACGTGACTTTATTCGGGGGATGCGGCGCTCACCAGATTTGGTGGTCGGAGACTCCGAGTACGGTGAGTTGGCCGCATAGACCGGCGGGATGTTGCGCCTTGGTACGAGTCCCCGGGAGCCATCCCGAGGCGAGGCGCCCCGCCTACTGACCGAGTTCGAGGGCCGCTTTCCTCCGTAACTTCTTGCCCGGAGCTGCGGAGAGCGAGAGTCGATAGATTGCTCAAGATAGAGCGCAGGGTCGGAGTGTCCGAGAGTATAACTGGAGTTTAATTCCTCGGCCAGGTATGCCCCTACCATCGTAGTCGATACGGAGGATAGGATGCATCGATACGTGAGTGGGGTTGGACCCTGTCTGGTTGACTCCACGACGATGGCGGCAAGCGAGATGGGCGTACGCGGTATGGAGGACGCAGGCATGGGGAGGATCGGTCCGTAGGGAGAATGACGGAGGCGGCCCAAGAGGGCCGCATCCGAGGGGTATTCAGAGATTCCCGCGGCGGGGCGCCCCTCGGCATCGGTCCGGTGTATATTTCCCTTCGTCGGGTCGGGATACACGGTCGGCCGGCGGCGATTTTGACGGTGTGGGGCCATCCGGGACGGACGGGAGTTCCCGGAGCCTCGAGTCCTCGGCGAGCGGAGGTCCCGGTCGGCCGGGCCGCCTGTGCCCGGTGTTCGTTGTGGCAGGTCGCGCCTGGGAGCACCGGCTACGAGGGGCTTGTTTTCTTGCGGCGCCGGTGGCCACATTATGCGGGCCCCGTCCGTGGATAGGCGGTCTGGTGGTGCGGCACGGTAGGCGGAGTTCGGTTGCGGGTTCGTCATCTACCCCCGCCGTTGCGCCCCGCGGGGGCGAAGTACGTCGGGCCGGCGGGGTCGCTACAGGCGGCCGTGGCGGGGGTTCCCGATTCTAGCGGTCCCTCGAACCGCATCTATGCTTCGACCCAGGTCGGCCAGAATCCAGATCATCCGGACGCGGACCCTGTATATTGTTACTCCTTTCGAAAAATGTATGTATTGATGGATTTGTGCTCTTTGTTATATTACGTGATTTTCCTTTAAAGTAGGTCGGTAAGTGGGGTAAATCTTTAAATCACTAAATCGTTTGAGATAGCTATATACACGGATGAGAAATGAACATTGAGAATTCAAAAGGGCAATACGATAGCGGGTGATTAGAGGTGGAAAGTCGGGGTGGGACCCGCTATGACAAAAATTTTCGAAATTTTCTTGAGGCACCGACTACTCTAAATTACGTGACGAAGGTCGTGTGGGGCGATCGACGCCATTATATTGACAATAACGCCCCAAAATGCTGAAAGTTTCAAAGTTAACGTCTTTGGAACTGAAACAGTACTCGAGATGGGTGACCGGGAAGTGGTTTGAGTTTAAACGTGATTTTCAATGTTTATCGCGCCCCCGATTTCGATAACGCCTGTCTAGTATGACTCTATATTTCAATCACTACGCTCCTATTTGATGTCTCGTACGCCTAACTCACGGTTATAAAGTTGTCGATATATCTTCGTATGTGTACTACGATCATGGTCCGTTCGATATACTTCGATACGTTTGGCCTTGACTATGAACTGTTTGATATGATGTCGGAGTGTGAATTTATGCCGGCTATGTACATGTCTTCCGAGTCGAGTACGTTTTATCCGATATACTTTTCTACGTCCGCTACGACGGAAAAAAATTTGCCTAGTATATTTACGTACGTCGACTCCAATTCCGAGTGCTTAAGGTAGCGGGGGATTATGCTTCTGTTTGTTGTACTTTTGTACTTCTGATTTCGGAACATGACTCTGTCTAATATATTTCCGATCTTCTAACTCTGGCCAAGACTCTGTCCGCCGTATATCCGACTTAAGATGACACGAACAGCCCTAGCACGGCGATATCGGATTATGATAAAAGAACTTACAAGGTGAAAGCTCTTACCATTACTCGGTCAGGTGCGAATCTGAAATCGACAGGAAGACCTTCCCGAAGTATTTGTAAAACTCGTAAGGTTGATTTAACATTCGAGGACGAATGTTCTAAAGGGGGAGGATGTTATATCCGGCATTTTTGCGCATTTGGAGAAACTTTGGAAGGTTCGGAATAATTTTTGTTTGTAAGAAATAAGGCTCCATTTGGATATAATTGTGATTTGTAAGAATAAGGTCATGCTTTGACTTTATGTGGGGTGTATGTTGCTACTTGTGGAAAATATTGATATGAGAGTATTGGAGGGAAGCCTCAAGGGCAAAGTTGGAATTTTGAAAATTTGTTTCGGAAAATTTTGAAAGATGATCTATAAGGAATTGGGCTTGAAAAATAATAAGAAAAATAAGGCCCAAATATAGGGGCTTGGCCGGCCACTTAATGGCCCAAAATCCATGGATTTTAATTAATCCATGTGATGAAAATTAGCATGGGGGCTATATTATATCATAAGCCCTCTAGAATTTTCAAGAAATCAAAAGGAACATCAAGAAAAGAAAGAAGGAGGCCTTCGGCCTAAGGAGAAAAGAAAGAAAGAAAAAGAAGAAAAAAATTTGGAGCCTCAATCCTTGCCTTAAAAATCTTGTTCTCTTTGAATTTATAATAAGTTCAAGGCGTTCTTCAACGCGGCACAATTGGTTTCGAGAGAGAACCTCGTTTGTGGAAAGTTGAAATTTCAAGAAAAGGTAAGATTCTTATGTTTTGTGTTATGGAATGAATTCATGTGTTATAATGATTTGAATTGGGTGAGAATCATGGAAGTAGGGTGTGTGTGTGTGCATGGCCGTGTGCATGGGTAGCACCGTGCATGGCCGTGAGTTTGGAGGAGAAAGAACAAGGATTTCATGTTTCTTTTCATGTGTGTAGACAACTTATAAATGTTGTGATGAATAAAAAAATGAATGAAAATCATGGGGTTAAGGGGTGTGTTGTATAAGCCGTGTATATATAGGTGTGTGGCAGGTGTGGTGCTAGCTATGTGGGAACTTGGTTGAATTTATTTAGTATGTTAATTATGTTGTTGTAACATTGTGAAGTGAAGAGAAGATTAATGGTTTTGTTGGAATGAAAGAAAAATGGATAATGGCCGTGTAGTATGGATAAAATGAAGTAAGGGCGAATTAGTTTGTTTGACATGTTAATTGTGTCGTGATGATGTTGGTAGCATGAATATAGATTAAGTGGTTTGAGTTGGTATTGATTTGAAAGTATGAAGTCGAAATATGAATCGTTGCATTTTGTTGGAAAGTAGGTTAATGGTAATATATTGTGATTTGCAATGATCGTAGGGTTGTTGTTGGCTTGTTGTTGATTATTTTGAACGGAGTTGAAGCTCGGGGGTGTCCTATTTATAGGGGAAACGTTGCCGAAATTTCGGTAGCCAAGTGTAGCCAAAGATTGAAATGTTAACTTTCATGAATAGTAATTGGGTAAAAATGACCATTTGCGAGTTTTAGACGAAACGGGATTGAGATTTGACGAGCGTGAGACGCCATCCAGGTATGTAAAGCTTACCTATCTCTCATACGGCATGTCTTAGACCTACTAGGCCGAGGACGGGACCTCGGAAATGATTCTGCTCCTAGAAATCTGTTTTTGGTTTTGGTTACTATTCATTCAGCGTAATTGACTCATAATGGCCACCTTGGGACATAAGAGTATATAAGCCTTTGTACCTTCTGTAAATGGCCCCGAATCACTTCGAAACTCCCACGAATAACTTTATGGAGCCTAGTATGTGTGATCTATGTCTGTACGCCGCCTCGACTCGACTCGAGGCGGGCACTTCTAACCCCAATATACCTTAGTTGTCTTACTAGAACCTCTTTTTGGGTAAGCTTCGATAAAGAATCTTCGAAGGTGAAATTGTTCATTATGAAATAATGTTTGGAACCCTATGAAATACTATGCTATGTTTTGGAACTATACGTACCACTTTGGAAATATTTTGTGAAATAAAATTTTCGCACTGATTAATTATTTGACTATTTTGGTTAACGAATTGACTTGTAAAGTAATCAAGTTTTGAAAAACTATTTTGACATACAAATTGCATTGTTTGCTCACGACTCCGCTCGTGCCTTATTACGACTTCGTTCACCGGTTCCGGGCGGTTTTGAGATCCTGCGTCCTATGACTTATTCGGAAGTATGATGTGTTACGGTTTCCGTGACCTCGCCATAGGGCCGGTTACCGTTTTGGAGTTATGATGTGATATGGCCTTTGTTATGTTTGATGATGTGTGTGATATTGTGATTTGTTCGGAGATGTACGGAGATTTGAAAACTTCCGGAGTATGATGTGTTGTGGCACCAGCGTCAGGGGGTGACCACGTTCTCGAGCTTTATGCATGATTTCTATTTGCATTTCGTATATCGCATCTCGCACGAGTTTGGTCCGTTATATTCGTACCGTGATTGCATTTTCCCGACACCGTTATGCTTTGGATTCGTATTTTCCGCTTTACATACTCGGCACTTGTTCGTCGACCCCTCGTCCTTCGGGGCTGCGTTTCATGCCGCGCACGTACGGGTGCTCCGCGCGACACGCCGCCGGTTTAGGATCCTTCGGGTCCTGTTTGGGAGGCTCCTTTGATCGGAGCTTATACTCTTGGTATATTCCTTTTCTTCTTTGTATATTCGTACATTTGAGACTATCGGGTACGGCGGGGCCACTGTCCCGTCATATGTTTGTATGTTCGATATGTATGTAGAGGCTGTAGTCATGTTTGTGGGTCGTGGGTCCGATCGTTTGTAAATGGTCCCGTCCGTATATGTATATGATTACGATTCGCGTCCTTCGCCGGCCCCGTATGATACTATGGCCGATATGGCCCATCTGTTGTATGAGTGTGTCTGGGCGATGTCCATTCCGCCACCTTTGACTCTGATATGATGTTTTGACACGGGCGACCGCCTAGGACTGCATTTGTATGATATCTGCTTCTGATTATCGGTACGAGTATGTCTATTAAATCTGAATATGTTCTGATGTGATATTTTGGTTCGTACGTCTGTTCGGGTGCCTAGGTAGGGCACCAGTCACGGCCCACGGAGCTGGGTCGTGACAATCATATCGAGGCGATCCGGTTCTGTCTACGAAAGTTACGGCCATTATTAGACGTAGAAACCTTTAAAGACAATCTTTATGCAATATTTGAAATCCAATCTTACCAAAGACATAGGGACCATAATATTACTACATTAAGAATGCCGACGCTAAGAGGCGAATAAGAATCGTAGACATGCTCGGATCGTAAGAGTGGAGTTTCCTCGAGGCTCGTGTCACAGCCTATTTACAACTAAGACATGCCGAAAGAAAGAAAGGTTAGGCTTTACATACCTCGTCCGCTCTCAAAGCTAATCCAAACCTACGTCTCGGACTCCCCAAGATCTACAACAATATCATCGATACCAAACATTAGCTATAGGCATTTAGGACTTCAATTCCAAACTAGCACTTAATTCTACAGAAATTTGGGCAGCATTTCCCCTATAATTTCAACATCCCCGAGAATTCAACTCGGCCAAATCATCAACAACAATACCAACAACCACACTAACAACATCAATAATCAATTCAAAATGCATTATAACGCTAATAACTCTTCTCCACATATTTCGACAACATTCCAATTGTTCAATTCAATTACATATAATCAAACTAACACCAATGCTCACACGTTCAATTACTAATCCAAAACCATTCAAACAATATTCAAGAACACTTTAAACAATTCCCACAATATTTCAAACAACCCAACCAATGTACCACTTCACCCAAAACCATCCCCAAACCCGAGATCAACAACAACAATACATTCCTCTCTCCCAAATTCATGAATTACACCAACAATCCACACTTTAACAATGTCATTATCATAAATATAAAAAATACATTAACATCACGTTAACTTCCAAATCAGCCCACAACAATTACAACATCAACTTGAGCCATTAAACTCTCATTGCCAACATAGAATCTACAACAACAACAACCAAAATACTAAATAGAATTAGTTCATTCCTTGCCATACAAGGGAGGCCATATTCGGCCACCACCTCAACATGCCAACTTCATGATTCTCATCCATTTCAACACACTACAACAACCAAACATGCTAAATAGAATTAATTCATCATTCCCACACAACACACACCTACACGGCTACAAGCCATGTACACGGCTCAACTTCAACATGCAATATTTCATGAGTTTCATCCATTTTTACATACTACAACATACACAAATCATTCATAACATATGTAAAAGAAGATTAAACCTTACCTTTTCTTCTTAACTTCACAACTTGGCTAGGGTTTGCGATTGATAAAACGAATGGTTTGTTTGTTCCAACAACTAGCTCACGTTAAAGAGGACCCTCCAATTGGTTGAATTGCTAGAAGGAAATATTTTTTTGATCAAGATTTGAAGGCTTCAATTTTTTTGACCATGGCCGAATGGTCTTTAAGTTTTTCTCCAAGCTTCTACAATTTGCTTAAGTGTTGAAGATGAAGACTATGATTGACTTGGTCATCTTTTATTTACTCATAGTAGCCATCCATGTGGCCCTTGGCCCACACCCATGTGGCCGGCCACTTGCCCCTTAAATTCATGAATTGTCAACTTTCTTTAATTCATTTTCAACCCCAACTTTTCCTTAATATTCCATGCCAACAAAATCATAAGCAACTTATGTCTTAAAACAAAATCGTGGTTAAAAGTCTCGACTTCGCATCCCGAAATAGTCTTGTCCCTAACTTATCATGGTTAACTCGGATTGTCCCAATGTACAAAATATGGGATATAACATAAATCATCTGTGAGACTCAATAGATAAGTAAATCAATCGACGCTCGAGTATCAGACGATAGTCATGTCAAATCCGTTCTAAATGTCATTAGGGCTACGTTAAAGAGAGTCTTAGAGGTCGTAAACATGTATCAAACCAATCCGAGCCCGCCTATGAAAGTTACGGGCATTACTCGTTATAGAATCTCCTACAAACGTATCGAAGCGATCCGAGCCTGTCTATGAAAGTTAGGGACCTTATCCGACATAGAACCCTTTAGGAACAAAAACTCTTTATGCAACATTTACTATCCAATCATACAAAAGACACAAGGACCATAGCTCGACTGTATTGAGAGTGCGAATATCAAGAAGTGAATAAGAATCGTAGACATGCTCGGATCTTAGGAATAGAGTTACCCCAAGGCTCGTATCATATCTTACTTACATCTAAGACATGCCAAAAGAAAGAAAGGATAAGCTTTACATACCTTGTCCGCTTCCTAAGCTAATCCGAACTTAAGTCTCAGGCTTGCCAAGATCTACAACAACGTCATTAGACACCAAACATTAGCCATCGATATTTAGGAATCCATTCCCAAGCTAGCACTGTATCTACAGAAATTTGGGCAGCATTTCCCCTGTAAATTCAACAACCCCGAGGATTCAGCTCGGCCAAATCATCGACAACAATACCAACAACCATACCAACAATCATATTAACAACATCGACAATTAATTCAAGACGCATTCCAACGTTAATAACTCTTTTCTACATAATTCGACAACATCTCAATTCATTCAATTTAACCATATACAATCAAGCCAACATCAATGCTCACCCGTTCAAAGACTAACCTAAGATCATTCAACACTACTCAAGAATACCTCAAACAATCCGCACGATATTCAAAACAACCCAACCATTATGCAACACTACCCGAAACCTTCCGATTTCAATTGGAACAATAACAAAGCATTTCTTTCTTCCAAATTCATGAACTACACTAACAATCCACACTTTAACAACATTATCTTCATAAATACAAGAAACTATATTTAATTCACATTAGCTTCCAAAAACAGCCCACACATGATTTTAACTTCAACTTGAATCATCAAATCCTCATTTGCACCATAGAATCCATAACAACAACAACCAAAACACTAAGTAAGTTTAGTTCATTCCTTGTCACAAAACAGCCCATACTCACTTAGCCAAGCACTAACATACAAAGTTTCATGAATTTCATCCATTTCAACGTACTACAACACGCACAACCATCTATAAAACATGTAAAGAAGATTAAACCTCACCTTTTCCATTTGGCTTCACTACTCGGCTAGGGTGTGTTTCGCAAGAATGAACGCTTTGCTTGCTCCAATGACCACTCCACGTTAAAGAGGACCTTCCAATTGGTAGAAAGGCTAGAAGAGAATATTTTTTTTGATCAACTTTTCATGAACCTTATTTTCGGCCAAGCCATGGCCGAATGGTTCCTTCTCCCTTTCTCCAAGTTTCTTGAATTTTCTTAAGTGTAAAAGAAGATAAATATGTCTTACTTTGTCATCCTTTATCTATATATACTTAGTCCCTACAAATACATGGTACACACATGTACCACTCATAGTTTTAAACTAATCAAATTTGGCCAACCAGGGGGGGGGGGGGGAGGGCCCCACATCTCACGACCACTTATGGCCTTTTTCATGAAATCACCAACTTCCCATAATTAACTTTTAACCCCAAATTTTCCTTCATATTTCCATCCAATAAAATTATAAGCAACTTGTGCCTTAAAACAAAATCGGAGATTAAAAGTCTCTACCTCGTATCCCGGAATAGTCTTGTCCTTAACTTATCATGGTTAGCTCGGATTATCCCAATGTACAAAATAGGGGATATAACATCCTTCCCCCCTGTAGAACATTCGTCCTCAAATGTTCAACTAGTCGCATAAGGTCTTATAAGGATCTCGGGGGGTTTCCTTTATTGCCATAACATGCAGCCTCATCTACCAATCATATTTCTTCTTTATCTCCTCTTCCTCTCAAGTCGTCTCCTTCCTGTTATTATTCCGCCACGATACCTTAACAAAAGTCACGTCTTTAGTACGCAATCCTTCTTACCTTACGAACGATGTAACAAGGTCCAATATATCCCGGGCTAAGCTTTTCTTTCTTGTCGAATCTCATTACACTTTCAGGGAGACATCTTCAAGGATACCCACTCGCCAACCTGGAACCCTAAATGTCGACGTCGATTATTTGCTTATGACTTTTGTCGACTCTGAGCTGTTAATAACCTCTCCCGAACAAGTTTTAGCTTATCAATGGCTTGCTGAATCATATCTGGGCCGATTAACCTAGTTTTTCCCAACCTCCAACCAGCCAGGGGGTGATCTGCACTTCTTGCCATACAGAGCCTCATGTATTTCTTCTCGGCTCCTTTAAAAGACTTTAATTGTCACTCTACCTTTTGCTCTTAGTCTCTGTCTTTAGAGTTGGTTATCAAGTGGCGATGAAGTCCCCTCATATAATAACTTTACCTAGCCACTCCCGGTTTTAACTATCATCAGCTGGTATAATCCTGAGAGAATTTGGCATATAAATTTACCCTCTTTTAGTAACCAGCTAGCTCTGACCACCTTGTTTAAATCATCTCATAATCCCCCTTCACTCAACTTGTAACATTCTGGGCACATTGTCTCGTGTCATTTCTTTATCTTTAATTCGAGCTCTTCTATCGTCCCTTTGCTCAGATCTTGCTCTCAACTTTCTGGTCACACATTATGTTGCAATCTTTACAAAAATATGCGAAGGTGCTCAAATTAGCCCAAAAATACCTTAGTGCGGCTTCACTCATTCTTATGTTTTACTTTGTCTTCGCCTCTCTTATCTTACAACCGGTATCGGGATAGATCTTTGGTTCCACCATAGCCATGTCCTGTTTGCCCTCAGTACTAATTCTATCTCGATAATTTAGCTTAAACCATCTTTACATCTTTCCTTACTGCACCCAGAATCTCATAACTGTATTGTTGTTACTGAATCCAAACTTTTCTCATTAAGTATTCGCTTGGTCTTATCCCTATCATATAAATATTCATAGGTACATAACTACCCTTGTACAACCTGCATAAAGTATATTCAATCTTAGTCACGATCTTTCCTTCTCCTGGTTCATGCTATTTCACATATTCACTCCTTACTAACATTCGCTGGTAGCCTATCTTGTCATACTCTTTTCCCTTCCTTTCCACACTTCCTACTATAGGAGGTTTTCTATCTTTCTCCCTTGCTAGTTATAGGCCGCCGTATCATTAGCGAACAACTCTATTGCCCACATCTTAGCCTCTAATCCAGCATAGCAGTGTTATCCTTCACCATGTCTCCGTAAGTTACTCGTTACTTTCCCTTGTCGTATTCTCTCCTTTCTTAAGCATCCACTTTCCAATGTCATATCATTTAAGATCTTCACAATTAATTCTCAGTACTATCTCAATTATCACCCTGACTTCTACCCCTTTTGCTGGCTGTTGGATCTTACTAACTTGTCTCGGCAAGGAATCTTACCTATAGCCCAAGCATCCGTATCAAATATATTGTAGTATCGATTGTCTCCATCTTACACTTGCATCTCTTGCATCCGCTTCCCCCCTTTAGGGGTGTACTTATACTATTACCCGATTATACTTTGCCCTATGTCCGCATTTTTCAATCTCAATTAGGCGGCACTTTTATTCCGACGTTTTGATCCCCTTGCCATTCATCTACTCACTTTCTTTCTTTTTCCAAATATCATTGTATTAAAACTTTCCAAGCTTACCCTGTAGTGAAAACAGCATCAGCTTGCCTTGTAACATTTGTGCCATTTATTCTTCTTTTCACTTGAACTTCGTTACCCTGTCCGATTAATGCCTTCCACATACCGCCACGTTGGTTGCCGGAATACACATACCCACTGATATAGCCATGTCTGGGATATCATGTGCATACCTATATACATACATAATTGCTACTATCTTGCTTACAAAATATTTCCAAACGCCATCCAACTTACCCTGCTTCTAGAGCTGTAATGCATCTTCCTCCTCTTTACCGGTCTAATCCGCCTCGTCCTACACGACCTCTTAGGGTTTCTGCCCACGCCGCATGCTCTAATGTCCCTTAAGATACTCTAGCTTCTTATTTGCTTCTTATGTCTGAATTTGTAAGACTTCCAGAATACTTCCCAGGGGGTCACCCATCCTAAAATTTCTCTCACTCCAGCACGCTTAACCTTGAAACTCTGTTAAAATCCGGTGCGTTAATGCTGGTATGATCGCGTACATCTCACCGTATGACCTTCGTCACATAGTCTGGAGTAAGTTGAAGTCTTAACAGATTTCGAACCGTTCTCATAACACATCTCTCTCCGAATTAGAAAGGGTCTCCTACTCTTCTGACTCCACAATTACTATTTTAGCCCCTTTCAATCCTCAATATTCACCTTTCACCTATGGATATGACTACTTTCCATCCTAGACTTCCAGATTCCCAATGGTGAGGAATACACCTTGATCGCCGTTACTTATAAATAATTGGTTATCAGCCTTTAGATTTCTGCTCTCATTTTACCTCGTTCCTCATCCTTTTGTAACCAAGTCTTTCACAGTCCCGTCACTTATAGTAATCGTATCCTTGGCTACACATGTCATGGTCTCTTACTACACTGTTATCTCGCTTTCTTCTTATTTCCTTCTCCCAAATCCTTTCTTTTCTTCACTCGCTATCATTTCCGTTATTATGTAACCCTTATTCCAAACTTCCCCTATAGAACTTGATAAGCCTTCCTTAAACGTTCTATAGCTCGCTTTTCCGTTTCACACTTGCCTTTATATTCTAGCTACATAGATCACATCATAGCTTTTGGCCACCTTCTCACTAGGCTTTACTTATTTTCATAACAATCCTCATTATGTCCTATTCGTATTCGATCCCATAGTGTAACACTTCTTAACTTCTTACCCTTTCTGGTCAATCTTGTCCTGAATATCTCACAAGCTGTCTTGTCAACACACTCATATCCGTCACACTTCATTTTCCTCTGTATTCTTGTCTTACTCATACTATTACTTCTCTTAACTATAAGCTCGTCGTAATTCATCCCTGCTTATTAATTCATATCATATCATAGTATGATATGATATATATATCATATCATATCACAGCCACACAGGGCTCCCAATATCAACAACAGTATAAAAAATGATGAACATACCTCGTATGCCAAACTCAAACTGCACCTGTTACACTTTCTTGTTTACTTTCTCTTTTAATCTTCACTTGTATTTCAATCGTACTTCAATATCTTACCCGACATATATCTTTCATACCTTTGCTTACTGCGTGCTCGTAACTTCCAATATCGCTAGTCACTTTCTTTCCGTCGATGCCATTCTTCTACTCGAAATCAAAGGTTAGTATAAGGAATCTCATTCCCTATGACTTGGCTCTATGGCACGATCTCGGATGTGAAAGAAGAGTAACCACCCTAAATGCCCGTAGCCTCCCGTTTATAAATGTGGCGCGCTTCACACCATAAACAGGACTCTACATCGGACACGACTTTGCAGACAACCACAGGACGAACTCCGATACCAATTTGTCACACCCCAACTTTGATAGGGCATGATGGGCACCCGACCCTTACTTAGGGCCGAGCGAACCCGCTGACTCTCGTTATACTCACACTCTTACTGGACCCTTAAATCATGAGATGAATGCATAATGAAAACTTTTCAAAGAACGACATGCTTTTCGTCTTTCTCAATTCAAGTAAAATCGGTAAACATATGAAATCTGTAATATAATGCATAATGATACATCGGCTTACAGAGCCGCTTACAAGACTGACTTGTTACATACGTGACCCTGTCTGCAAAGTCTCTAACATAAACCAAGATACCATAACATGAATACTCTGACTCGGCAGCACTCCGGAAGGAAATAAAGCTCGCCAATCCAGCTGGAACATCTTCTACTAATGTCCACTGCTCATCTATATATACCTGTGTGGCATGAAACGCAGCCCCCGAAGAAAGGGGGTCAGTATGGAATATGTACTGAGCATGTAAAGCATGAAATACAGTAACAGAATCTGTTATATCCCGTATTTTGTACATGGGACAATCCTGGTTGACTACGATAAGTTAGGGACAAGACTAATCCGGGATACAAAGTCGAGACTTTTAATTACGATTTTGTTTTAAGACATAAGTTGCTTGTGATTTTGTTGGCATGGAATATTAAGGAAATTTGGGGTTAAAAAAATGAATACTTGGAAGTTGAAAATTCATGAAAAATAAGGCCATGTGGCCGGCCACATGGGTGTGGGCCAAGGGCCACATGGAAGCCTATTATATGCATAAAAGATGACCAAGTCAATTGTGTTTATCATCTTCTTCAACACTTAGAAAAAATCTAGAAACTTGGAGAAAAAAGAGCAAGGCATTCGGCCATGGAGATGGAAAATTGAAGTCCAAAAATAGCCATCAAAAAAATTGTTTCTTCTAGTAAATCAACTAATTGGAGGTCCCTTGTTAGCGTGGAGTTGTTGTTGGAGTCAATAAACTACTTGTTTTCATCCTTTGCAAACCCTAGCTAGATGTGAAGTTGAAGGGAAAAGGTAAGATTTAATCTTGTTTTTATATGTTATGGGTGGTTTATGTGTGTTGTAGTATGTGAATATGGATGAAATTCATGAAAAATTTCATGTTGGAGTTGAGCCGTGAACATGGGGTATTTGTGCATGGCTTATAGCCGTGCATATGTAATGTTGTGTGGGAGTGATGGATTAAATTCTATGTAGCATGCTTAGTTGTTGTTGTAGTGTGTTGAAATGGATGAGAATTATCAATATGTGTGTGTGTAGTGATGGCCGAATATAGGTCATGTTATATAACCAAGAATGGCTCAATTCTATTTATTGTTTTGATTGTTGTCGTGGTGAATTCCATGCTTATAATGAGGATTTAATGACTCAAGTTGAAGTTGTAGTTGATGTGGGACGTTTGGCACCTTAATGTGATTCATATATGATTTTTGTATTTATGGAAATGACATTGTTAAAGTGTGGATTGTTGGTGTAATTCATGAATTTGGGAGAAAGGAATATAGTTGTGTTGTTCTCTGTGTTTGGGGCTTTTCGGTTGGAATGGTGTGTTGTTTGGGATGTTTGAAATATTGTGTGAATTGTTTAAATTGTCCTTGAATATTGTTGGTATGGGTTCGGGCTAGTATTTGAATGTATGAGCGTTGATGTTGGTTTGAATGTAAGCCGTTGAATTGTATATAATTAATGTTGTTGAATGATGTAGAAGAGAGTTACTAATGTTATAATGCATTTCGGATTGATTGTTGATGTTGCTAGAATGATTGTTGGTGTTGTTGTTGTTGAATTGGCCGAGTTAAATTCTCGGGGTTGTTGTATTTACAGGAGAAATGCTGCCCAAATTTCTGTAGAATTTAGTGTTCGCTTGGAATTGAATTCCTAAGTATCCATAGCTAATGTTTTGCATATTATGACGTATTTGTAGATCTTGGGGAGCCCGAGGGTTGAGTTTGGATTAGGTTTGAGAGCGGACGAGGTATGTAAAGCCTACCTTTTTCCTTCTTTTGGCATGTCTTAGTTGTAAGTAGGCTAAGATCCGAGCCTCGGGGTAACTCTATTCATAAGATCCGGGCACATCTAGAATCCTTATTCACTCCTTGATGTTTGTAGCCTTAATATAGTCAAAATTATGATCCTTGTACCCTTTGTTTGATTGAAAACTAAGTATTGCATAAAGAATTCCGTTTTCAAAAGATTCTGTAATTACGAACGATCGTAACTTTCGTAGACAGAACCGGATCGCCCCGATAAGCTCGTAGGAGGTTCTGTAGCGTATAATGACTCTAATCTTCATAGGCGGGCTCAGGTTGAGTTGATAC
This sequence comes from Lycium ferocissimum, assembly GCF_029784015.1. Lineage (NCBI taxonomy): Eukaryota > Viridiplantae > Streptophyta > Magnoliopsida > Solanales > Solanaceae > Lycium > Lycium ferocissimum. Next base: position 40,819 of record NW_026725929.1, read on the forward strand.
TCACTCGTGGGCCCCCCGACATTCCTTTGTATAGTTCTGATGGCTTTTGAAAGAACTTAGTATTGACTATCATCCTAACCCTCGAGGTATGGTTAATCTACTTATCTGTTGAGTCCGTAATAATGATTTTTATGCATATGGTTACTCACGACTCTGCTCGTGCATTCTGTTGTATCTTTCGCCGAGTCCCAGGCCGGTTATGTCGTCGTGCGCACTATGTTATACTTTGGTGTTATGCTGTGTTATGGTCCACCGAGTTCCTCGCTAGAGGGCCGGGGACCCTATACGCTTGGGTGTTATGCTGTGATTACGGTGTTATGATGTGTTATGGAGATATGTCGGGTTACGAGATTTAAAACCCTTCGGTGTTATGCGTCGTGTTATGGCGCCAATGACGGGCAGGCGACCATATTCTCTGAGCCCCATGCATGATTTGTGTTTTAAAATTAAACGTTTTGGTATTTTGAATATTTCACTTACTTTCTGTATTTCTGTTTCGATTATGATTCGTTTATCGTATTTCGCTTTGCATACTCGCACATATTCCGTACCGACCCCTTTCTTCTGGCCGCGTTTCATGCCCGCAGTACAGTACGTCTATTTCTGGTGATCCGCCACCTAGGATACCTATTCTCGCTATTAGGAGTGCTCCCTTTGTTCTCGGGAGCCTATATTTTGGCATATACTCTTCCGTTGCATATGTATATATTTGTTCGGGGGTACGGCGGGGCCCCGTCTCGTCATATGATTACGTTTGTTTGTTTAGAGGTCCGTGGACATATATGTGGGTTGTGCCTATTCCTGTACAGGTGTGTTCGTATATGTTATGTTTGGGCGGTCCCATTCGCCATGGCAGCCTTGTCGGCTTGCGTTTGTATATGTTTTGGGACGTTGCGCCATATGATAGCCTTGCTGGCTTCTGTGATATCTATATATATATATATATATCTGTGTTTGCGACAGTTGGGACAGTGTCTGATATTTGTATATGTACAAGCTATTTGTATGCGTTTCTGGTTAATGAGTGTATTTGGGTGCCCAGCTCGGGCACTAGTCACGGCCTACGGGGTTGGGTTGTGACAGAATCATACTGATATAAGGAGTATATAAAATTAGTACAGTAACCAGAAACTCATAAGGCTTGCCTTTGAAACATAAACAATGCATGTCAATATCATGTAGTACATATACATATGCATAACGTGTCTCGGCCCTCTAGTGAGGGACTCGGTAAATAAAATCATCATATACATATACATTATGTCATCATAACATCATATATATATATATATATATATATATATATATATATATATATATATATATATATATATATATATATATATATACCGTACCCGGCCCTCTAGTGAAGGACTCGGTGAATAGAATCATCACATACCATCCTGGCCGCCATCCCCGTATCATCATATCATCATCATATCATATAACGTGCCCCGGCCCTCTAGTGAGAGACGCGGTGAATATCATTATATACATATAACGTGTCCCGGCCCTCTAGTGAGGGACGCGGTGAATAATGCAGTGGAGTTGTGCACGAATACATGCCCTGGCCCGGGACGCAGTGAAAGAAGTAATAACAGCTAGCACGAGCAGAGTAGTAAGAAACCATATGCACATAAAATCATCTTTTAAGACTCGATAGATAAATAAGAAATCAACGCTCGAGTATCAAACGATAGTCATGTAAAATCCGTTCTAATGCCATTAAGACTACATCAAAGAGAATCTTAGGGATCGTAGACATGTATCAAACCAATCCGAGCCCGCCCATGAAAGTTACGGGCATTACTAGTTATGGAATCTTCTACGAACGTACCGAAGCGATCCGAGCCCGTCTATGAAAGTTAGAGACATTATTCAACATAAAACTCTTTAGGAACAAAACTCTTTGTGCAACCTTTAAAATCCAATCATACAAAGACATAAGGACCATAGCTTGACCATATTAAGAATGCTAACATCAAGAGGTGAATAAGAATCGTAGACATGCTCGGAATTTGAGAATGGAGTTACCCCAAGGCTCGTATCATATCATATCTTACATCTAAGACATGCCAAAAGAAAGAAAAGGTAAGCTTTACATACCTCGTCCGCTTCCTAAGCTAATCCGAACTTAAGTCTCGGGCTTCCCAAGATCTACAATAACGTCATTAGACGCCAAACATTAGCCATAGGTACTTAGGAATCCAATCTTAAGCTAGCACTTCATTTACAGAAATTTGGGCAGCATTTACCCTATAAATTCAACAACCCCGAGAATTCAACTCGGCCAAATCATCAACAACAATACCAAAAATCATATTAGCAACATCAACAGTCAATTCAAAACGCATTCTAACGTTAGTAACTCTTTTCTACATAATTCGACAACATTCTATTTACATTCAATCCAACTACATACATTCAAACCAACATCAATGCTCACACATTCAAGTACTAATCCGAAACCTTTCAAACAAGATTCAAGAACATTTCAAACAATCCGCACAATATTCAAAACAACCCAACCAATGTACTACTCCACCCGAAACCTTTCCAAACCCAATAAGAGCAACAACAACACATTTCTTTCTTTCAAATCCATCAACTACACCAACAATTCACACGTTGACAACATCATTCCCATAGATACAAGAAACTATCGTAAAATTCCATTAGCTTCTATAACAAGCCACAAACGACTATAACTTCAATTTGAACCATTAAACTTTCATTTGCATCCTAGAACCCACAACACAACAACCCAAACATACTAAATAAATTTAGTTCTTCACTCCTACACAACACAACATATACACGGCCAAGCCCAACACACACGGCTCAACATCACCATGCAAGATTTAATGATTTTCATCCATTTCTACACACTACAACATGTACAAATCATCCATAACACATGAAAAAGTGAATTAAACCTTACCTTTATCACTTAGTTCCTCAACTTGACTAGAGTTTGTGCTTGCAAAAATGAATGGTTTACTTGCTCCAATGACCACTCCACGTTATAGAGGACCTTCCAATTGGTAGAAAAGCTAGAAGAAAATATTTTTTTTTGATCAATTTTCCAAGCTCTTGCTCGGCTAGGCCATGGCCGAATGGCCCCTTCTTTTTTTTTTTCTCCAAGTTTCTAGAGTTTTTAAGGTGAAGATGATGAATATGATTAATTAATCACCTTTCATATACTTATATTATGCATCCATGTGGCCCATGGCCCAAACCACATTACACGGCCACATGTGGCCATTTTCATGAAATTACCAACTTTTCACAATTAACTTTTAACCCCAAATTTTCCTTAATATTTCCATCCAATAAAATTATAAGCAACTTGTGCCTTAAAACAAAACCGGAGGTTAAAAGTCTCTACCTCATATCCCGGAATAGTCTTGTCCTTAACTTATTGCAACTAGCTTAAAATATTCCGATGCACAAAATACGGGATATAACATCAGCTCCAATGATATGCCCCAAGAATGCTACCGAAGTCAGCGAAAATTCACATTTAGAGAACTTAGCATATAACTTCTGGTGCCGGAGCACCCCAAGTACCGCCCTCAGATGATCTGCGTGCTCCTCTTCCGATCGTGAATAGACCAGGATATCATCAATAAATACAATCACGAACATATCTAGGAACGGCCTGAATACCCGATTCATCAGATCCATAAACACTGCTGGGGCATTGGTCAGCCCAAAAGACATCACTCTAAACTCATAATGCCCATATTGGGTCCTGAATGCAGTCTTTGGAATATCTGTTTCTCTTACCCGTACCAGGTGGTAGCCTGACCGCAGGTCTATCTTCGAGAAACACTTAGCACCCTGCAACTGGTCAAACAAATCATCAATCCTAGGGAGGGGATATTTATTCTTTATGGTTACCTTGTTCAGCTACCTATAATCGATGCACATCCGCAGCGACCCATCTTTCTTTCTCACGAACAATACCGGCGCTCCCCAAGGTGATGTGCTGGGCCTAATGAAGCCCTTCTCTAACAAGTCCCTCAGCTGCTCTTTTAGTTCTTTCAATTCTGCCGGTGCCATTCTGTACGGAGGAATAGATATAGGCTGAGTATCCGGCAGCACATCTATCGTGAACTCTATCTCTCGCTCAGGAGGAAGACCTGGAAGTTCATCTAGAAATACATCTGGAAATTCATTGACTACCGGGACTGACTGAAGAGTTGGTGCTTCTGCTTTCAAGTCATGCACACGAACCAGATGATAAATATAACCCTTTCGAACCATCTTCCTTGCCTTGAGGTATGAAATAAACTTACCCCTCGGCGATGCTGTATTTCCCGTCCACTCTATAACTGGTTCTCCTGGAAATCGGAAGTGAACTACCTTCTTCTGACAGTCAACATTAGCATAACAAGAAGCTAGCCAATCCATACCCATAATAATATCGAACTCAGTCATATCTAGCTCTATCAGATCTGCTTTAGTGCAACGGCCACATATAACTACCGAACAATCTCTATACACCTGCCATGCGATAACAGAATCCCCTATCGGTGTAGCTACCTCAAACGGTTCTATCGGTTGTGTTTTATCCCAATTTTACTAGCGACAAGGGGAGAAATATACGATAAAGTAGAGCCTGGGTCAATCAATGCATATACATCTCGGGAGAAGATCAATAATATACCTGTAACCACATTAGGTGACGCCTCCTGATCCTGTCGGCTGGCCAAGGCATATATGCGGTTCGAGGGACCGCTAGAACTGGAAGCTCCACGACCTCTACCGTGGCTCGCCGGTGTCGCATACCCCGCCTCACAGACGCACAACACAGAAGAGGACAATGAACCAAGAATCGACCCGCAGGGCCGAGCCGCACCACCCGGACTATCCCCAAGCGGACAATCTCTCATAAGGTGGCCCTGACGGTCACAGGAAAAATAAGCGCCCGTAGCACGATAACACTCTCCAGGGTGACATGTTATATCCCGTATTTGGCACGTCGGGACATTCCGAGCTAATCGCGAAAAGTTAATGACAAGGCTATTTTCTGACTTTGTTTTAAGGTACAAGTTATTTATGATTTTATTGGATGGAAATATTGAGGAAAACTAAGGGCTAAAAGTTGGAAAAATTATTTCATGAAGTGGCCAAATGGCCATGTGGTCGTGTGGGGTATGTGGGGCCCACCCTTGATTGGCCAAATTTGACTAGTTCAAGCTATGAAGGGTGCATGTGATTACTTTACAATTGTAAGGGCTAGAAGTGAAAAAAAAAATCTTGAGGGGGTCTAGGTGGCCGGCCAAGAGGTGTGGGCCATAGGGCCACATGTGTAATTTTATATGGAGATAAAAGATGACAAATTAAGTCATCTTCATCATTTTTCATCTCCTAGAAATTTCAAGAAACTTGGAGGAAAATGAGAAGGGCCATTCGGCCATGGAGGAGAAAATTGAAGATCAAAAATCTTCATCAAAAAAATTATTTCTTCTAGGTTTTCAACTAATTGGAGGGTCCTAAACAACATGAAGTGGTTGTTGGAGCAAGCAAATCCTTTGTTCTTGCAATTCACAACTTTAGCCAAGTGAAGAATCAAGTGGAAAAAGGTAAGGTTCAATCCTCTTTTACATATGTTATGAATGGTTTGTGCATGTTGTGGTGTGTAGAAATGAATAAAAATCATGAAATTGTGATGTTGGTGGTGTGGCCGAATAGTGGGCTGTTTTGGTAGGACATGATGAACAAATTTTATTTTGTATTGTTGGTTCTTGTTGTATGGATTCTATGATGAAAATGATGGTTTAATGATTCAAGTTGAAGTAGTAAACGTTTATGGGCTGTTTTAGAAGCTAATGCGATTTTAATGTAGTTTCTTGAATTTATGAAAGTGATGTTGTTAATGTATGGATTATTGGTGTAGTTTATGAATTTGGAAGAAAGAAATGTGTTGTTGTTGTTTCTATGGAAATTGAAAGGTTTCGGGTAATGTGGTAAGTGGTTGGGCCGTTGGGAATGTTGTGTGGATTGTTTGAAATGTTCTTGAGTTTTGTTTGAATGGTTTTGGATTGGTATTTGAATGTATGAGCATTGAAGTTGGCTTAATGGTATGTGGTGATTTAAATATAAATGGAATGTTGTCGAATTATGTAGAAAAGAGTTATTGACATTAGAATGTATTTTGAATTAATTGTAGATGTTGTTAGCATGGTTGTTGGTATTGTTGTTGAAGATTTGGCCGAGTTGAATTCTCGGGGATGTTGACTTTATAGGGAAAATGCTGCCCAAATTTCTGTAAATGAAATGCTAACTTAGAATTGGATTTCTAAGCGCTCATGACTAATGTTTGGTGCCAAATGATGTTATTGTAGATTTGAGAAGCCGAGACTTAAGTTTGGATTAGCTTAGGAAGCGGACGAGGTATGTAAAGCTTAACCCTTCTTTCTTTTGTCATGTCTTAGTTATAAGTAGGCTGTGCTACGAGCCTCGGGATAACTCTATTCTTGCGATCCGAGTATGTCTACGATTTTTATTTACCTTTGTAACGTTGGCATTCGTAATATAATTGAATAATGATCCTTATGTCTTTGGAATAATTGGTTTTCAAATGTTGCACAAAAAGTTTTGTTCCTAAATGGCTCTATGCCGAAAAAGGGCCGTAACTTTCGTAGACAGAATCGGATCGCCTCGATATGCTCGTAGGAGGCTCTGTAGCGTATAATGACTATATCTTCCATAGGCGGGTCCGGATTGGGTTGACGCTCGTCCGTGGGTCCCGCGACTTTCCCTTTGCATAGTTCTAACTACTTTTGAAAGAACTTAGCATGACTATCGTGTTAACCCTCGAGCGTCGATTACTTACTTACCTATTGAGTCTGTAACGACGATTATGTTCTTGACTTCCATAAGCTACTTCATATGATTTTGATACGTATCTAAGATTTTTAAAGTTCTATTTGCTATGTTCCCGAGTGACATTCGGGGAAAACTTGATTTGACTATTCTATGGAGTTTTCGAAAATGTTTTAAACTGCATATAGTCTCCCACGACTCTGCTCGTGCATATAGTTGTTATATCTTTCACCGAGTCCCGGGCCGGTTATGTTATCGTGCGCACTATGTTATATTCTGGAGTATGATGTGTCCGGTTTGCCGAGCCCCTTGCTAGAGGGCCGGGTACCGTGTATATTTGGTGTTATGTTGTGTTATGGCATTATGCTGTGATATGATGTTATGATGTGTGACGGGGATTCGGAGATATGAAACCTTCTGTTGTTATGCTGTGTTATGGCGCCAACGACGGGCGGGCGACCATATTCTAAGAGCCCCATGCATGATTTGTGTTTTAATGAGTAAGCATTTTGGTATTTTGGATATTGCATTTACTTTCTGCATCTCTTGTTCCGATTATGATCCTATTTATCGTTTTTTCCCGCTTGCATACTCGCACATATTAAAATGACCGACCCCCCTTCTTTCTTCGGGGCCGCGTTTCATGCCACGCGGTACGATACTTGTTTGGATGACCCACCGCCTTAGGGTTCTGTTCACCGTCTTGGAGCGCTCCCTTGTTCCGAGCCTACGTTTGGGTACGTACTCTTCCGACGCATATGTATATGACTATTCATGGGCACGGCGGGCCCCGTCCCGTCATGTGATTTTGTTGTTACTCTTAGAGGTCCGTAGACATATATGTGTGGGTATGGGTAGTCACCGTTCACCATGTCTGTGTGATTTGTGTTTTGGACGTCCCCCCTTATTCTGACAGCCTTGCTGGCTTATATGTGAGATCATTTGCTGAAAGTTGTGACAGCGATATGTATATATGTATTTGTGACAGATTTGGGGCGACGTTTCACCTCTCTGTATGTATAAGATCTGATTATGCTAGCTATGGTCTGTCGTTTGATCTTTGTATATGTATAAGCGGTTTGTGCACCGATTATGGTTAATGAGTGTGCACGGTGCCCGGCTCGGCACTAGTCGCTGCCTACGGGGTGGGTCGTGGACAAAAGTGGTATCGGAGCGGTTCGTCCTCGGATTGTCTACGTAACGTGTCCGTAGAGTCTTGTTTATGGTGTGAAGCCGGCCACACTTATAAACAGGAGGCTACGGGGCATTTAGGAATCAAAGTTGACCCTTTTTCTCGTCTTAGATCGTGCGATAGAGCCAAGTCATAGGAAATGAGATTCCTCGTACTAACTTTTGATTTCAGCAGAAGGACGACCTCAACAGATGAAAGCGATTGACGATATTGGAATTTACAAAGCACGCAGGTAAGCTGAGGTACGAAAGGTGTATGTTGGATAAGGTATTGAAGTGTGATCGAAATGTAAAGTTGAAAAATTGGAAAGCAAAAGTGAACAGGAAAGTGTAACCGGTGCAGATCGAATTGGACATACGAGGTAAGCTCATCATTTTTTATACTGATGTCGATATTGGGAGTCCTGTGTGGCTGCGCTTTGATATGATATGTATATATATATATATATATATATATATATATATATATATATGTTGGCCCTGTGAGGCATTGTTGGTATTTCTTGTGTACAGGTTTTGAGATAGTAAGAAATATAGAGGAAACTCTGCCAAAATTTTTCCAGGAAATGAAACAAGAATAAGGTATGGGTTGTAATATGCCTTGAAAGGTCGTGTCAATAGAAAAGATAGAATTTGACTAAGTTCCAAGTACGGCTGACCTTGAAAAATAAGTTAACTACTGACTTGGCGGTAATGGTAATTGGGAGGTCGATATCGACGTGGTAAAAAGAATTTGGAAAGGGTTTGTGATATTAGGGGATGAGTTAGAAGAGACTGGCAAATCTTGATAGAGTGTTACATTAACGTACCAACTGAATTGATAAACAGGGATGAAGTATGACGAGCTTATAGTTAAAAGAAGTAATAGTATGATTAAGACAAGAGTACGGAGGAAAGGAATTGTGATGGACATGAATGTATTGACAAGACAGCTTGTGACATATTAAAGATAAGATTGACCAGAAAAGCCAAAAAGTTAAGAAGTGTGACACTATAAGATTGATTACGAACAGGATATAATGTGAATAAAATAAGGATTGTTACAAAAATGAGTAAAGCCTGGCGAGGAAGTGACTAAAAGATATGTCGAGATCTATGTCACTAAAGTATAAAGGTGGGCTATTGATAAAAAAAAAAAGAAGAGGAATTTATGAAGTTCTTCAATAGGGAAAGTTCCGAATAAAGATTATGAGATAACGAAAATGATAGCGAGCATGAAAGAAGAAAGGATTAATTGGAAGGAGGAGATGAAAAGAAAAGCGGGCGAGATAATAGTGCGGAAAGAATAGATTGTGACATGTATAGCCAAGAACACGAGTAATGTCATCTGACGGAATCGTGAAAGACCAAACTATAGAAAGATGAGTAACGAGGTAGACTGAGTGCTAGGAAATGACTGGTATGGTAAGAACACATAGGGATGAATAGAATATGATTTGAAAACAAGAAAGGGATTATGTAGGAATAGTATTTTCCGAAGGATGAAAAGGTATTATAAAATTCCTCGTGCGTAAAAGGAAGGATGGACATAGACCGGGAGAGATATGGTAAGTGGATACCAAAGGAAGCACCCAAGATAGACGTAATTAAATGAGTACGAATATGGAACATACATAGTTATGAATTCAAGGGTGTAATACGACGACACGGTGATAAGACAAGACCATTATACGAGACGAACTTGGTATGTTTTTGAGTAAGTTAGAAGCCTCTGTTGGTTACACAGTAAGGGTCGAAAGGCATAAAGCATATAGGGGTGCTGCGAGCACACAACTCCACCTCGAAAATAATGGAATCTTCAGGCGACAAAGACGGTAGGCTTAAGGAACAGATGGTGCAATATAATTTCATCAAAAGAAGCAGATGGTATAGGTTGAGATAAAGATACTATTTCGAGAGAACTTTGGACACTTATCGTCGGAATATGAGTGCCACCTAATTGAGAATTTGGAATGCCTACGAGCATTAAATAGTTATTGATTGGAGTAAGAGACCCTTTCTAATTCGGAGGAAAATGTGTTATGAGGACGTTTTAAAATCTGTTAAGACTTCAATTTATTCCAGATTAGGTGATGAAGGTTATGTGGTGTGATGGACGCGATCATATTAGCATCAGAGCATCGCATTTCATCAGAGTCCCAAAGTTAAGCGTGCTGGAGTGGGAGAAATTTCAGGATGGGTGACCCCCTGGGAAGTGTTTTGAAAGTCTTATAAATTCAGACATAGGAAGCAAATGAGAAGCTAGAGTAGCCTAAGGGAAGTTAGAGTATGCGGAGTGAGCAGAAACCTTAAGAGGTCACATAGGACGAGGCAGACTGAACCGGTGAAAAGAAAGAAGGCGCATTACAGCTTTAGAATCAGGGTAAGTTGAATAGTGTTTGGGAATATTTTGTAAGCAAGATGGTAGCAGTTATGTATACGTGGGTATATGATATCCCACACATGGCTATATTCAATCCCAGCAATCGACGTTGTGACATATTGGAAGGCATTAATCGGACAAGGTAATGAAGTTCAAGTGAAAGAAAATAAAATGGCACAAATGCCATAAGGCAAGCCGATGCTGTTTTTACTACAGGTTAAGCTTGGAAAGTTCTAAAATAATGATATTGGAAAAAAAGAAAGAAAGTGAGTAGAGGGAAGGTAAGATGATTTAATATTTAAAAGCGAAAGAGTAAGAAACATGAAGAAGTAAAGCCTCCAAGAGAGACGACGGGCGAATCACGACACTGCTTGGGTAAAAATTTGGGGGAAGGCGTGTGAGAGGGATAGAGTGTGGTAGTATGGACAAAAGAGGAATGAGAAGTAAAGGAAAGATTAGATTAGGCCGTGCAACGATGCTAAGAGATTTCTAACTTTCGAAAGATAAGTCTTTGAAGACGATAGATATATAAAAATTATTGGCGTATTAGGACCTCCTTAATAAGGGGGGGAGAACATATTGGACTCGAAAGGGATTATGGCGTTCTTATGCTCCAGAAGGTGAAATTTATTAGCTTAGAGCCAGAGTTCAAAACGATCGCCAATACAACGAAATCAAAGACGCGTATACTTGTGTTATGAGAGAATCGTAAGGGAGTAAGAATTTCCGTAACCTATGTTTTTGGGTTGTATTGTAAGATTTGAGGGATAAAGGTTAAAGAAACAACAAAGGAGAAAGCTAAAGGAATAGTTATGGCAGGAGCCCAGGAGTTTAGTTTGAACTCGAATTATGAGTTGCCATAAGTGTAGTTGTACTGTGAAGGATAGCGGAGGGTGCAGAACCATTTCGTATATGCGTACTTTGGACCGACGGAAGTAGTCCTGAGAAGGAACTAGGAGGAATAGTTAAGGGACATAACCATTATACCCACTGGCAACAAAGTCGTGTTGAGTGAGCACTCAGAATGTAGGGGTAAATGGTGACAAGAATGTAAGGACTAATGACGTTGACCATTGAATCACAAGTGAATCTTGATACAGTATGTCACCCTCAGACTAATGGAAAGATCGAGCGTACTATTCAGACGATAAGGGATATGTTGCGGGCCTGCGTTCTTGATTTTAAAGACAGTTGGGATGATCATTTGCCACTTATGGAATTTGCCTATAATAATAGCTACCACTCTAGCATCCAGATGGCCGTATAAGGCTTTGTGTGGCAGGAAGTGTGTCACCGATTAGCCGGTCCGACGTTGGCGAAACTAAGTTAATTAGCCCGTATAGGTTCAAGCAAGTCATTAATGAGGTAAAATCTATTCGGAAGCGGTCATTAGCGACCGTAGTCGACAAGAATCGTATGTGGATAATCGACGTCAGCGTTTAGGGTTCCAGATTGGTGATTGGGTAATTCTGAGAGCGTCAGCCATCAAGGGGGTTATGAAATTCGGTAGGAAGGGGAAGCTTAGTCTGAGGCATATTGGACCTTACCAGGTCATCCGTAAAGTAGGCGAGGTTGCCAATGAATTAGACCTACTGTCTGATTTGGGAGCAATGCATCCAGTCTTCTACTTGTCAATGCTTCGTAAAGGTATAGGCGATCCTTCCAGAGTATGTCCTATAGATGATATCCAGGTGACGAGGAATCATCCTACGAGGAATGTACTTATAGCCATACCGGAAAAGTGAGAAGATTGCGTACTAAAAACATAACTTCCGTTAAAGTATTGTGGCGGAACAATATCAGGGAAGGGATGAAGAATACGTATCCCTAGTTATTTCCTATGTCTACAGGCAATCTAAATTCCGAAATTGGTTATGGTAGTTGACTAATGAACTGTTTGGGATAACTGTATAAGGAACTCCCCCGAAACACTTATAAGACCCTATAAGACTGGTTTAACATTCGAGGACGAATGTTCTAAAGGGGGGGAGGATGTTATATCCCGTATTTGGCACGTCGGGACATTCCGAGCTAATCGCGGAAAGTTAATGACAAGGCTATTTTCCGACTTTGTTTTAAGGTACAAGTTGTTTATGATTTTATTGGATGGAAATATTGAGGAAAACTAAGGGATAAAAGTTGGAAAAATTATTTCATGAAGTGGCCAAATGGCCATGTGGCCGTGTGGGGTATGTGGGGCCCACCCTTGGTTGGCCAAATTTGACTAGTTCAAGCTATGAAGGGTGTATGTGATTACTTTACAATTGTAAGGGCTAGAAGTGAAAAAAAAAAATCTTGAGGGGGTCTAGGTGGCCTTACTAAGAGGTGTGGGCCATAGGGCCACATGTGTAATTTTATATGGAGATAAAAGATGACAAATTAAGTCATCTTCATCATTTTTCATCTCCTAGAAATTTCAAGAAACTTGGAGGAAAATGAGAAGGGCCATTCGCCATGGAGGAGAAAATTGAAGATCAAAAATCTTCATCAAAAAAATTATTTCTTCTAGGTTTTCAACTAATTGAGGGTCCTAAACAACATGAAGTGGTTGTTGGAGCAAGCAAATCCTTTGTTCTTGCAATTCACAACTTTAGCCAAGTGAAGAATCAAGTTAAAAAAGGTAAGGTTCAATCCTCTTTTACATATGTTATGAATGGTTTGTGCATGTTGTGGTGTGTAGAAATGAATGAAAATCATGAAATTGTGATGTTGGTGGTGTGGCCGAATAGTGGGCTGTTTTGGTAGGACATGATGAACAAATTTTATTTAGTATTGTTGGTTGTTGTTGTATGGATTCTATGCTGAAAATGATGGTTTAATGATTCAAGTTGAAGTAGTAAACGTTTATGGGCTGTTTTAGAAGCTAATGCAATTTTAATGTAGTTTCTTGAATTTATGAAAGTGATGTTGTTAATGTATGGATTATTGGTGTAGTTTATGAATTTGGAAGAAAGAAATGTGTTGTTGTTGTTTCTATGGAAATTGAAAGTGTTATATCCCGTATTTCGCATGTCGGAATATTTCAAGTTGGTTGCGACAAGTCAAGGATAAGGCTATTTTTTTATTCGGTGTAATGCACAAGTTGCTTGTAAGTATCATTGGCATGGAGTATTAAGGGTAAATTTGGGATAAGGAGAAATTGGAGGCTAAAAGTTGGAAGAATAATTTCATGAAATGGCCAAGAGGCCAAGGTGGCCGTCCATGTTGGCATGGGTCCCACCCATGGTTGGCCAATATTTTCAAGCCATGAAAAGGCACATGTGTTCATTTTATACTTGAGGGAGCTAAGTGTATATATGTACAAGTCATGAAAAGCAAGACCAAGAAATTCATTATTCCACTTAAGAAAAATCTAGAAAATTGGAGAGAAAATGCGAGGCATGTGACCGGCCATGTGCTTATATGTGTATATATATAAGTGATGACAACATAAGACATAACTCATCATTTTAACCTTAGAAAATTCAAGAGAGAGGGAGAAAAAGAGAGAAGAGAGGGTTCGGCCAAGGCATGGCCGAACATGGTCATGGAAAGTTTGGTCACGAAAAATTATTTTCTCCTTGTCTTCCTACCAAATGGAAGGTCCTCTATCACGTTGAGTAATTTTTTCAAGAAGTAAACCATTCGTTTTGCAAAAAACACCTCTAGCCAAGAGTTGAGAAAGCAAGTGGAAGGAGGTAAGGGTCGGGTGCCCATCACACCCTATCGGATTAAGGGTGTGACAAATTGGTATCAGAGCGGTTCGTCCTAGGGGTTGTCTGCAAAGTCGTGTCCAGTAGAGTCCTGTTTATGGTGTGAAGCCGGCCACATTTATAAGCGGGAGGCTACAGGGCATCTAGGATGGTTACTTTTCTTTCACCTCCTAGATCGTGCCGTAGAGCCAAGTCATAGGAAATGGGCTTTCTTATACTAACTTTCGATTTCGGCAGAAGAACGACATCGATCGAAGAAGGTGATCGGCGATATTGGGAGCTATAAAGCACGCTGGTAAGTAAAGGTACAAAAGATATATGTCGAGTATGGTATTGACGTACGATTGAAATGTAAGGCTGAAAACTGAAAGGGAAAGTAAACAAGAAAGTGTAACAGGTGCAGTTTGAATTGGGCATGCGAGGTATGTTCCTCATCTTTGTACTGTTAATGATATTGGGAGCCCTGTGTTGTTATACCTCGTACTTTGTACGTTGAAATATTCTAATTTGGTTGCGACAAGTTATGGACAAGACTTTTAATTTTCGGTTTTGTTTATTTTTGTTTCAATGCACAAGTTGCATATTCATCTTTTCATTGGTATTGAGTGTTAAGGGTAAATTTGGAATAAGAAAAATTTGGGGTTAAAAGTGAATTATGGAAAGTTAAGCATTTCATGAGAATTTGGGGCTAGAAGTGAAATTTTGGGAACTTAATATTTCATGAAAATGAGCATATGTGGCCATGTGTGTGGTGTGGGGCCCTCCTCCCCCCCCCTCCTCTTGGTTGGCCAAATTTAATTGGTGCAAATTATGAGGGGGCCATGTGTTCATAGTATATTTGTTGGGGCTAAGTATATATATATTATGGATGACCAAGCTAGACGCATAATTCATCTTTTCCACCTTAGAATAATCAAGAAACTTGAAGAAAAAAAGAAGAAGGAGAAACGGCAAATAAGGGTCCGAATCCAGCCTATAAAGTTGATCATGAAAAATTGTTTTCTTCAAGCTTTCATATCAATGGAAGGTCCTCGTCAACGTGGAGTAGTTGTTGGAACAAGAAAATCGCTTGTTGTCGCAATTTGCCAATTCTAGCCGAGGAAGAAGTTAAGTGGAAGGTAAGATTTAATCATCTTTACATGTTTAATAGGTGTTTGTGCATGTTGTGGTATGTGGAAATGAATGAAATTCATGAAATATTGCAAGTTGAAGTTGAGTCGTGTGTGTGTTGTTGTAGCCGTGTGGTATGTGTGGTGTAGGAGGAGTGATGAATTAATTGTATTTAGCATGTTTGTGTGTTGTTGTAGTGTGTAGAAAATGTATGAGACTCATGAAATTATGCATGTTGATGGTTGGCCGTATAGGGGCTATTTTGAGTAGGTTATGGTGAATTGATTTTACTTAGTATTTTGGTTGCTGTTGTCATGGATTATGTGATGAGAATGAAGGTATTGAATGGTTCAAGTCGAAATTGTAATTGTTGGGAGCTTGGCCGTGTATAGGTGGTGTTGTGTAGGAGTGAAGAACTAGTTCTATTTAGTATGATGGGATGTTGTGTTGTGGATTCTATAATGCAAATGAGAGTTTAATGGTTCAAATTGAAGTTATAGTCGTTTGAGGTTTGTTATGGAAGCTAATGTGAATTAAATATGGTTTCTTGTATTTATGATAATAATGTTGTCAATGTGTGAATTGTTGATATAGTTTATGAATTTGGAAGAAAGAAATATGTTATTGTTTTTCGTGTTGAGTTGGGAAGGTTTCGGGTTCCATGGTGTATTGTTTGGATTGTTTGAATGTTGTGTGGATGGTTTGAGGCGTTCTTGAAACTTGCTTGAGTGGTCTCGGATTAGTATTTGAATATGCGAGCATTGACGTTGCCTTGAATGTAGAAAGTCGAATTGAACGAAAATGGAATATCGTCGAATCATATGGAAAGGAATTACTAATGTTAGAATGTGTTGGAATTGATTACCGATATTGTTTATATGGTTGTTGGTATTGTTGTTGATAATGTTCGTCGAGTTGAATTCTCAGATGCCGAGTTTATAGGGGAAATGCCGCCCAAATTTTTGTAAATAAAGTGCGAGCTTGGAATTGGATTCTTCGATGCTTATGGCTAATGTTTGGTGTCTAATGACGTTGTTGTAGATTCTGAGAAGCCGAGACTTGAGTATGGATTAGCTTAGGAAGCAAACAAGGTATGTGAAGCTTATCCTTGAGTATGATGAGTATGACTCGGCGAACCATAACACATCATACTCCGGAATATAGCATAGTGCGCACGACGACATAACCGGCCCGGGACTCGGCGAAAGATGTAACAACAAAGATGCACGAGCAGCAGTCGCGAGTAACCATATGCATAAAAATCATCATTACAGACTCAACAGATAAGTAAGTAATCGACGCTCGAGGATTAAGACGATAGTCATGCTAAGTGCTCTCTAATGTCGTTAGAACTAAACAAAGGAAAGTCTCGGGGACCACGGACAAGTATCAAACCAATCCGAGCCCGCCTATGAAAGTTACGGGCATTATACGATATAGAATCCTCTACGAACGTATCGAAGCGATCCGAGCCCGTCTATGAAAGTTAGGGACCTTATTCGACATAGAATCCTTTAAGAACAAAAACTCTTTATGCAACATTTGAAATCCAATCATACCAAAGACATAAGGACCATAGTTCTACTACATTAAGAATGCTAACATTAAGAAGTGAATAAGAATCGTAGACATGCTCGGATCTTAAGAATAGAGTTACCCCGAGGCTCATATCATAGCCTATTTACCACTAAGACATGCCAAAAGAAAGAAAGGTTAGGCTTTACATACCTCGTCCGCTTCCTAAGCTAATCCAAACTAAGTCTCGGGCCTCCCAAGATCTACAACAACGTCATTAGATACTAAACATTAGTTATAGGCACTTAGGATTTCTGTCACGACCCAACCCCGTAGGCCGTGACTAGTGCCCGAGCTGGGCACTCATACACATCTACTAACTGTAATCAGCCCACAGCAAACATACTAAGAACTTATACATACAGAATGGCACGGCATCGCGTATACATATATACATATCGTACATAAGCCTGGGAACATTCAAAACACAAACACAACTGAACAGTAACTACCCACAACCCACACATGTGTCTACAGACCTCTAAGAGTAACAACAGAATCATATGACGGGACAGGTGAGACACCTCGAAATTTTTCCGTACTTGAGTGACGAGTAGAACGATGAAGAGCTTGAGTATATGATGTGTTGTTAAGTCGGGAATGGCCAATCATGAATTTTATGGTAATAATAAAGTTGCGAAAATTTTCCCGGCCGGGGTCGTATAGTGCACAATACGGCCCGTAAAGTGATTTACGGACCGTATAGTGCGATCGTCCTCCAATCAGTCAAAACTCTCAACTTTCTGTTTTTCTTAAGCTTAAATACGTGCATGGAGGACGGACCGTAAACTGCAATACGGTCCGTATAGGGTGCTTTACGACCACCGTTCATCCCGACAATAATTCATTAAAGATCGATTTTAGGATTTTTAAAAGGGACTTAAGCTCATTTCATTTCATTCTTCTTCAAGACACCTCAAGAGACTTCTAGAAAACTCCCAATATTTCCTCCACAAGAATTCAACAAAAATCAAAGGAAACATCAAGATCAACACCACCAATTGGTGAAATTAAGTGCAAGAACACATCAAGGGACCATCTAAGCCAAGAAATTCCAAAAAGGTGGAACTAGGTTTTGGTGCTAAGGGTGAATCACCACTTCAAGCTT